>NC_089586.1:31433575-31580981 GCF_019320115.1 Miscanthus floridulus | reverse complement strand
TAGTGTTCTATCGGCTGACAGCCTAGTTTGGCAGAATGTGAGAAATCACTTTTTTTTTAGTCGAAAACAAAGTTCAATGTGCAACTTCGAATTTGCCATGCAATATGGCAAGTGGAAGAAAAGATGGATGCTTCCTTGCCGTCTTCCTGACAGAAGTCTTTTTTCTAATATTCCATTATCAAGTTGGCAATTTGCAAAGTGTGCTTCGAATGACTGAGGAAAGTCTAATCTTTGGGAAACCACTGGGATCTTGCTGGGGGTGACTGAGGAAAGTCTAATCTTTGGGAAACCGCTGGGATCCTGCTGGGGGTGGGGGGCTCTGTGGAGTGGATTGGTGTGGAACTTAAATTAAATTCTACTTCAATCCATCTCAACACACGTGCATTGTATACCAGGGACAGTACTTAGTGGAGGAAAAAGAAGGCTTAGGTATCGAATCAGAAACCTTGAGCAGCAACCTCTTGTCAGATCTGTTATCTCGATTGTCATATGCAGGAAACATGACTTGTGTCGGTACAGAAAGTGACCAACTAGTGAATATTTGTAGTTTTGCTGTATGTTGTGATCGGAGGTGGCCTAGCACTCAATGACATCGAATTTATACTGGTTCAGGCAACGTGCCCTACGTCCAGTTTGGGTCGGTCGGTGACTTTATTCCTGAGCCCAGGTGCTCGAAGTCTGTAGTGAGATTACAAACGAGAAGGAGAAAGGTGGGGTGTACGAGAGGCCCGGTCGGGTCCGACCGGAAGGGCCGAGGGCGACCGGAACTCTACTATGAGCTAGGTGTTCAAGCGTGTGCTTGAGGGGTTGTGAGCTATCGATCTAGTGAATCTCAACTTGAAGAAGTCGACCTCCTTCGTTGGAGGGAGCGCATCCCCTTTTATAGATGAAGGAGATGGCTTTACAGATGAGAGAGAGAGTACGAATGTTACTAAGTCTTGTTGCCCACGCCGATGAGGACAGTGATGATGGTGGGCGCCTATAATACTGTTGATGTCACTGTATAATGTCAGGTGCACAGGGGAATTTGCGTTGTCTTCTTCAGAAAGGGTAGATGTCGGTACCTGCAAAATACTATTGGTATGTGAGGAGCCCTACCATGTGTACCAGGTATGGTGAATCCTAGCACCCACTATTGATGCCCTGAGGTATGTGGGGGGCTTTTTGCCATACGGGAGTCCAACGGCGCCTACAATACTGTAGACACAAATGTCGGCGCCTACAATACTGTTTGCATCAGGGTGGTTGTGGAGTACTGTTCCCATAGACGTACTGGGTATGGTTCTGGTATCGTGGTTTGACTTTGTGCGCTGCCTTCTCCGTTCGCCCCTGGTCCCTTCCGAGCGGGCATCCCTGGTCGGATGGCCCTAGTCGGCCCTGGCCAAGCCAGTCGGAGAAGAGCGGTAAGCAGGCTTCCTATGGGGTCTCCGGGCGGAGACACGGGGTCGGAATAGGAAGCAGCGTTTTAGGCCAGGCCTTTACGATCGGAGAGACCGCCCGAAGGCGGCTGGTGTCTGAAACGAGTGCTCTGGTCGGAGAGGTGGGCCGAAGAAGTTGACGAGCGGGTGCTTGTTCTTTTGTGTAGACCTTCCGGTCGACGATCGGACTGTCCTTCCAGCCTGTTGTGTTTTAGACTCTTGGGCCGGCCCATGAACTACATGCTATTTTCCTAGGCCGAACCCTGGCGTTGAAGCCAGTCCCTGAGGGACCCTGGGTTTATGAACCCGACAGGAGCCCCCGAGCCCTTGGGTGATTTTGAGCGGAATCGTCCGGGGATTTTTCGTCTTGTCGACAGGTGCGCGCGAGCGCACCCACGGGTGTAGCCCCCGGGCGGTTTGGTAGAACTGGCTGGGGGGGTTTCTGTGTTATCAGCGGGGGAGGTTTTCCTATTGTGTCGGCGGGTGCGCACGAGCGCACCCGTGGGTGTAGCCCCCGAGCCCCCGGCCGGTTCGGGCAAAACCGTCTGGGGGTGTTGTTTCAGCGGGCGTGCGTGTTTTTAGTTTGAGACAGTTTTTAGTTTGAGAAATACCATGGCGTCATTGTGCAGCCGAGGCGGTTTTTAGGTGCGGGGATGAGACAGAACTTACTGATCCCGGTGTCGGTGCGTGCCGCGGATGGAGATAGCTCGGTTCAGATGCGACACAGCTCACTGATCTTTAGCGCCGATGCTCGCCGTGGGATTGGTCGAGGCGGAGTCGCAAGCGGACCCAGGCGTCGGTGCGCGCCGTGGATCAAAGATTAGTTTAGTTAGTTTAGGGATCGGTCAAGACAGAGCTCCGTAGCCGTATGAAGTGAAGCCGTTACGCGAGTTCAGAGTCGCGGTCCTAGGGTTATTGAAGCGCAGTCAGAAGTGAAGCCGTTACGCGAGTTCGGAGTCGTGGTCCCAGGGTAATTGGAGCGCAGTCAAAAGTGAAGCCGTTACGCGAGTTCGGAGTCGCGGTCCTAGGGTTATTGGAGCGCAGTCGGAAGTGAAGCCGTTACGCGAGTTTAGGAGTCCCAGTCCCAGGATTATTGGAGCATAGTCGGAAGTGAAGCCATTTGAAGCCGAAGCGTAGTTAGTTTGGTTAAAGATCAGACAAGGCGATGCTCGTGGATCCTAGCATCGGTGCGCGCCGTGGGACCAGGCGAGTCGGAGTCGTGGATCTGGCGAGTTCGAGGTCGTTGTCCTTGGTGTTTGTCTTGAGCCCCTGAGCCCTATCGGGCCTTCGTGGGGGTCGATGTGAGTATTGTGCATTACCCCATCCTCGGTTCCTCACAACCAGAGGGGCTGAGTTTCATCACCTGTCCCAATCGCTCGGGCTCGAAGACTAGCTCGGCGAGTTCGCTAACGGGTGTGATCGAGTGGAATCCGGGTCTGTCGTTCGTGATGGGGTCGACATAGCCCTCTTGTGACATTCCACTACTCCTTTACCTACAACCCGGCAGATGCCTAGGTCATTCTAGAGACTGACCCGGGTGGCCTAACGGCCTCCCCTCGATGGAGATTCTGTGGGCCTGGCGAGAGGTTCAAGATCGAACGAGAAGGTTGAGATGACCCGGTCTGCCGAACCGGGCGAGGGCCGCACGGTGCTCATCTACGGTTTTTCTTCCCTGGCTCTGTTGGTTGCCCATGTCGAATGAGGCAACCGCCGCTGCGTGACGCAACACGGAGCGTTCTGGTGCATCTCGCTGCACGTGCGATGCTTAGTTCCCGAGCCCCCGGGCAGTTCAGGGCCTGAATCGTCCGGGAGGCACGGGCATATGGAGTAAATGCACGTATGGATGTATGAATGATATAAAGAAATAGAGGGGGTTTTGGTAGTGTTTACCTTGATGACTGGAGTGATGGGGTTCGGAGAGCTTCAGTCGGAAATGTCCGACCGGGACCCATGCTCGTCGTTCGTGACGGAGTCAGCATGGCCTACATGGGGCGTCCCTTCGTTTCCTACCTGTGTCTCGGTGTGGATACTGAGCGACTCGATCGACTCAGGGGGTCGGTTGGTCTCCCGGTGGAGATTTTGTTTTTGGCCTCCCCTGGTCTGTCCTGGGGAAGCGGGAAGCCACTCGCGTGTGGTGGCGCTTTGGTTCCTATGCCCGTCATGTGGTAGTGGTTGATCATGCGATAGTGGTGGGCCACAGCCAGGCCACATCCCATCTGATCAGGAGCCGTTCCATCGAGCAGGGTGTGTCTCATCGGTTCAGGGCACGTCTCATCTGCATTAAATGGAAAAGAGAAAAATTCTCGCTCCATCGTTCTGCCTTCCCCGATCGGTGTGTCCTTCCTTAACCGTTGTTCCCATTTCTTTAAGTAGGAGCAGGGAGAGGGTTCTTGTTCTGTTCTTTTGCCTGTTCTTCATCTACCGCCGCCTTCTCTCTTCCTTTTTGCCATGAGCATTCCTGAGAGCCGTGGAGGTTTCTAGGAAAGAAGGGGGAGAGAGCGAGGGAGAAGAGAGGAACTCACTGATCCTTTTGTGATCCAGAGTGAAGATGTCAGACTGGAGGTCATCCAACATGAGGAAGTCGGTGCTGGAGGCCTTCGTCAAGAAGGGGTTTCTGCTGCCGTAGGAGGTGGCGCACTAGAGGGTTCCTAGAGGGGAGGAGTTCCCACAACCTCATCCCAATGAGGTGGTTTCTTTCCTTACCTTCCATGAGCACGGATTAGGATACCCCGTGCACTGGTTCCTGCGTGGGCTCCTCAACGAGTGGGGTCTGGAGCTACAGCATCTCAATCCGACGGGGGTGCTGCACATTGCTGGTTTCATCACTGTTTGCGAGGCTTTCCTCGGGATGGAGCCGCACGCGGATCTCTTCCGGCTTTTCTTCTCCGGGAGAGCTATGGCGGACTGGAGTTCGGCCGAGATTGCACTAGTGGGAGGCTTCGCCCTACAGAGGAAGACGAGTGTGGGAGGCTCATATCCCATGTACATCCCATGTGACTCCAACCGGGGATGGTATGGTGAGTGGTTCTATATTAGGAATCCAGCGGAGGCGCCGTTTCCAGTGTTCACCAGTGGGAGGCTAGTGAAGCAAAAGAGTTGGTCATGGGGCTGCGCCCACATGGAGTGGCACAAGGCGGAGGCCATCGAGGAGGAGCTCCAAAAGCTCGTAAGGGGTGGCCTTGATGGGGTGCAAGTGTTCCACACCCTTTACCGCCGCCAGGTTGCACTGTTGGCGGAGAGGATGCACCTGATGTGGATGTACGGTGGCCGGTCGGACCCAGACCGCGCATCCCCGGAGGAGCTGCCGGATGATGAGATTTGGAGTCATGTCGGCCGAGTGCTGCAGCTGAGGCCTAGAGAGACGGTGGTGGGAAAACCCATACCGCTCAATGCCTCGATCATGCCTATACTGGTATGCTCCCTTATTTTGTTCGTGCTTTTTCTCTGCTCCTTTTTTTTATTTCGGTTCATTCGTTCCATAGGGGCTTGGGTGGTACAAGTCCTAGCCGTACCTTCCTAAGGGACTAGAGGGCTAGGCCTAGCAGGCCGCCTAGAAGGAGGTGGTAGATGTCCGGAAGAAGAAAAGAACCAAGGAGGTTCAGCGAAAGGAAGAGAAGAAGAAATAGGTCGCCCGACGCGTGAGGGCCGAGGAACGTAGGAGCGACGTCGAGTCGAAACTAGCGTCGGACGATCCTATGGATGTGGATGACATGGTCTTCTCCAATGAGGAGGAGAGTCAGGAGGTCATCGTGACCTCGGCGGTTCGTCGTGGCCCTGCGACGACGTCCGCTGGTGATGACCAGGAGGCCACATGGCGTGCGGCGATTCCTGCGTCGAGGAAGCGCGCAGCGAGCACGGACGTTGTTGGCGAGCGAGCAGCGAAGCGGACGCAGTCACCACGCCCCTTGGCGGTGTTGCTGGTGCCATCCCTACCTGTTGTGGATGTGGCAGAACAAGGCGGGCGGTCCGAGGAGCGGACTGGCACCCGTTCGTCGCTGGGGTCGGGGACGGCGCGTGACTTGCAGCCAGGGATGGACCTGCCCGCCTTGGACATAGTTGAGCACGCCGGTCGATCTAAGGGGTAGACTGGTGCCCATGCGCCGTGTGACTTGCAGTCGGCAGACATTCCGCCTATTGCTCCGGTCGGGGAGTCCTGAGCCGGGGGTCATGGCGACCCGCAGGTCGGGCAGGAGCCGGTAGGAACGACTCTGCCCCGGCTAAAGTAAGGGAGCGCGAGTCATAGTCTAGGAGTGGTCCTCTCCATACAGGCCCATCAATGTCGGGGTCTGCCTTTAGAGTTGTGCCGCTCGCCTCTCGGTACGTCTTTCTCCGTTTCCTTTCGGTCTTTTGCTGGCTGAGTTTTTGTTGGAGTGTGACTTACCCGTACCTTCTGCCAGCGGCCTAGGGATGCCGGGGCTAAGCATTGCCCAACTCTAGTGTAGGAGACTTGGAAGCCCATCCTGCAGTGTGTTGCAGCGAGCGAGGGGGGTAGCAGGGTGGTGGCGGTAAGGCCTTCCCTCCTAAGGGTGGTGCCCCACGGGCCAGCTGCTGATAAGGTGATAGTAGCGGCGGCGGTGTTCACGGCGATCCCGGTGCCAATGGTGGGGGTTGCATCGGAGGTAACTCTCACGGCCCTGTAACACCTCTGGTGTTACGAGTTCGTTTATCAATACGATTTAGGCCTACGAAAAATTTTCGAATCGAGTTTTCTCAGGTTTTAATTTAAAACATACGTGAAGCGATAAACGAATCTTGTGTGACTTAGTTTGTGGACTCAAATTAAGCACTCAAGTTAAACTACACCGTACGTAGGAATATTTATGAATGTCCGACGATGATATATATATAAAAGTGTCGGAGTCAGAAGCATGTGGTCCTGTTTCCGAGTCAACTCATGTCAATTTCACCGCGCTGTCCCTGCGTCGATGGAGTTGGCCGAACCCACACTCGTCTCCTTGCTTGGCTCAGCTTGTCCCTACCTCTGGGCTGAGCCGTGCACTGAGGTTTGCTCCGTGCTGGGAGAGTACTGGACGTTTGCTTCCTCGTTGACTTGATCTCGTCCTCGCTGCTATGGTTTTGTTTGTTTTCGCTCTCACTGCTTGCCACGTCTTCTCCTCGCATTAATATGGCCTTGCCTGTGCTTGCAGTGTACATGGTTCTCTGCCTCGCTGTGGCTTGTCCAACTCAGTCCTCACTTGTCTGCACTGCCTCGGTACCGAGCCAAGCACCCGATTGACAGCGTCCCAGTCGCTTTGGCTTACTCACCGCACCTCCTTGTTTTCTCCGCTCCGCTGTCTCTCTCGGGCCACTGTCCACAGAAATCATCGATGCCTCAGCTCCACTCTTCCTTCCTCGCTCTTCTAGCGCTGCCTCCTCCATTTTCTCTTTGCTGCTCGTAGCTGCGCACGCGCTTCTCACCCGCAGCAGCCCCAGCGCCCCGTCGGCACTCCCCGCGCTGAGCCTGCTGCTCAGCAGCGCCGTTTTCTCCCTCTGCTTGCCCGTCGCCAGCACCTTCCCTCTTTCTCGTGCGAGCGCGCGCCTGGGCCCATGTGCCCCACGCCGTTTCTCTTCCAGGATGGCTGCAGCGCCCCGCCTCGCTACCGTCCGTCGCTGGCCCTCGTGAGCGCGTGTGCGAGCTCCATGGCCGCGCTGGACCCGTAGCTCCATGGCGCTGCCCCTTGTGAGCCACCGGCCCGCGCTGGGTTTACTGCTCCACGACGCTCCCCTCCAGCGCCGCTCCTTTGCCTCCATCTACATGCGCCAAATCACAATGCCTTCCTTGCTGCCACGGCGAGCAGGGCACCCATCCTCCATAGCCGCTCCCGCTGCCTGGCTTCCATGTGCGCCAGCACGCCTGAGTCCTGCGTGCTCCACACCAACACCTTGTCGTGGCCCGCGCGCCGCTCAGGAACACCGTCGCGACATCTACGACCCGCAGCGCCCCACCGACGTCCGCTGCCGCCGAGCGCACCGGCCGGCCACCAGCGCTCATGGCTGGACCGCTTTGGTTCGCGCCATGGGTAGGCAAGTTGGTCGGAGTCATGTACCTTCCCGCGCGGGCGCCCGTGCAGCTCTCCGTCGGGCTTTAGACGTCGCCGTGTCCTTTCCGGACAGGATTGGCCGCCGGCCGGTGCTCCTGTGCTGTGTTCTGCTGTCAAGGATGAAGAAAAGGGGTATAAATCCAAGACGTAGTTTTATACAGGGTCCTTATTGCGAAGTACCTGACTCGTTTAAATAGTGAACTAGATCACAGGTTGATTAGCTAAAAACTAGGGGCCTTTTCTGCAAAAATGTGCGCCGTGTCGGGGCCACACCGCGCTGGGCCGCCTGCCGCCGCACATGGGCCACGCCTGCGCCGCGCATGGGCCTACTGGATAGGTAGTTCTGGCCGCGCCTTTGGGCCACGGCCTGGACACTCGGCCGCGCGCCCGCTTGGGCCAGTCCGATCAGCCTGCGCTGGGCCATGAGCGCGCACTGTGCTTTGGGCCGCCGCACGCTCGTCCGCTTGGGCCGGTCTGGGCCACGTGTGCGCGCTGCGCTTGGGCCACAACTATGCCCCACCTGGGCTGCCTTTGCGCTGGACCGGACCGAGCTGGTCGCTAGGCCGGTTGATGGCCACTGGCCTTTAATTTCTCAAACCATTAGCTAAATTAGTTCAGGAATAAATCTGTAAAATCAAAATAAATTTATGTAACTGTCCAAAAATGGTGAAACCAGTTTTGTTCGTCTCCTAAAATCATGATCTACTTGTTAGTATAATTTGGTCATATAGTTGGATAATATTCTTGGAAGCTATATAATTAATTTAAGGCACTTGATATTGCAAAATATAAACTTATAAGAATTTCCATGATAAAATGGTAATGCTATGGAATCTAAAATTTATACAGAAGGCTCTTAGCAATATTAGGTACTCATTATAAATTTTGTAGTTCTGAAATAATTAGTTTGCTAAATAGATAATGATATCCGATTGCGAATAAAGATTAAATTGATGGAATGGAATAAAGAAACACCGTTGGTTTATATAACTAAAATAATTATTGGGAAATAACGCCTTATCGGACAATGTGTATATGTAGCCTAAGTATGGTCATTGTTAGAACTAGCCCGTTAACTCGAGAGGCATAAAGTGTATTTATACGAGTCACGATTGCAGTTGATTAATTACATCTTTGCATTGCATCGCATGCATATCATATAGCTACGATGATGGATCAATGGATCACTCGAAGGATGATTAGGAATCCGAAGATGATGTAATGGTATTCTCTACAGGATATGATGCAATGGGCTTTCTATTCAGATGATGTGGATGATCTGAGGATGCTGATACTAACTTTTAAATATATCTTACCCAGGCAAGCCCCGGTGCATAACCCCTACCTTTCTGCAATTTAAATTATATTTGTGCATTAAGTTTTAAGGAGTTGAATAAAACCCACTTGCATAAATATATCTTTATCCTATGAGTCTTGCTAGTATGACAGGATCGTGTAGAATGCTATGCTACAGGACTCCGGTAGAAGTCGAGTGATTACCTGTCACTCGCGAGATATAGGAAATATGTTACTATATGAGTATCACTTGGAATATATAAAATGGTGGAAAGGAAAAATGATGACCGGGCAGGGATATGGTTTAGGTATTAGTGGGTATAAGAAGTTGTGTCGCCGTGGACACGGGGCATAGCTTGGTTACACTGCTTTCCCTGTCGGATCGGTTAAGGACCGATCGTTGCATAAGATTCTAGGCAAGTCACAGACTTATTATCCCAAGCACATACTTGTGTATGGGTGTTTAGAAGACTTATTGCTCTCTTGTCGCAGATTCGGCTCTTTCCGGACCGACTACTAGGGTTTCTTTTTTGTGGAGGAGGTCCTTGCACCGCACAGAGTCCGAGACTCAGGGGCGGGGGCTTGGAGTCCCAGTTTGGACAGGGACCTGGACACCTAGGACATGAGAGTGATGGGTTGGTCCTGCTTGTGCCTAGGGTACAAGCGGGGCGTGTGTTTTTGGGGTACCCAGCTGGGGGCATTGATTCGCGAATCGCCGGGCGACCCGGTATGGCTTATCTATGGTTTAGCATCGTAGTAAGAACTGAAAGATGGAAGATGAATAAACGAAATCTGATTGCTTACCACCTGCTTGAAAGTAGCACAGGTGCTTACATAGAATGGTTAGTTAATAAACCAATGCGGCTATTAATAAAAATCAAACATAAGGACGCACGTTTAGTAATGCTTCCTACAAATGCAATAAACCCACAAGCCAGATAGCTTTGCATATCCTTGGAGTCTTTTCTTTCCTCCTGTCGGGTAAGTCTTGCTAAGTACAATTGAGTACTCAGGGTTTTATTCCCCCTGTTGCAGGTGACAGGTGGATGCTAAAGCTGACTCTTGTGTGTGGATTCCTCCTGGTGGGCTCAGCGAGGATTCCTTTATGCTACGATCGTAGTTTTTATTTACAACTCTCACCAGAGGTTTTTACAAATGAAAGTATCATAATCTATTGTCGTAGTGTATATATCAATACTTCATCATGCTATGAATAGATGTCTATTTCCGCTGTAATTCTGATCACTTGTTTATATTCCACTATCAATTTTAAATTGTTCATAACTCTGATAATATGATTTCAATCCGCTGTTATATTAATAAATATTATACTCTGATATTGTATTAAAAGTGATGTAAGAAATGGTTCAGAATGATGTAAGCTTTATTATCTCATTTTTAATCCTAATGGTGAAAATGTGGATTTTCGGGTTCTCCCCTGGGGTGTGCCCGATGGAACCGAGTAATTTAATGTTCTCCCTTGAGTGCTTAGTGTCTAATGGAAGACAAGCACTCATGTGAGGCATTAGATTAGGTGGTTCTGGCACAGTTGGTATCAGAGCGCAAATGAGGAAATGAGTGAAAGCATCTAGGCCCCTAGTTGGATTTCGGTGATTAATGTCAATACAAGATTACTATGACTAACGTGTGTTTTGCAGAGGCAATTAAGTTAGGTCATGGTAATGGAGATCGATTGGGCAATCGAGGTTGTCATGCCCCTACGATGGAAATCGCTTCGATTTTCAAAGGATGGACGACAAGGTTAAGGATAACTAGTTCTAAGTGTCGATTGGAGTTGGAGAGACACTTAGAGTAGTTTAGGACTTTGTTTTTCCTTTGGCCGTACTATGAAGGGGGGTATGAACAGGTAGCTTGACCTAGTTGAGTCTAGTGAGTTAGGTGTGGTGCACACTTGTTTAAACTAGCTCTAGGTAGCTCCTATGAATGCCTAAGATCCTATGGAGCAAACTTCATTCACATATGTTCGAATGTTGGAAGTGAATGGAGGGTCAAACACTGACCGGACGCTGGCTCCGGTGCGACCGGACGCTGGCCGCAGGGTCCGGTCAGTTCATTTGACTGTGAAGAATAAGTCTAGAGTGACCGGACGCTGGAAGGTCATGTGACCGGACGCTGAGGGCTAGCGTCCGGTTGACTCCAGTAAGGGTCCAGACTTGGGAAAGAGTAACCGGACGCGTCCGGTCAGTGGTGACCGGACCCTGAGTATCTAGCGTCCGGTCGTTTACAGTAAGCATCCAAGAGTGACCGGACACGTTCGGTCGGTACTGACCGGACCCTGACAGCGTCCGGTCATCATTTGAAAACTGTTCGCGGGTTGAACTGACCGGAGCGTCCGGTCAGTACGATCAGAGCGTCCGGTCATCCCGCAGAAGCTCATAACGGTTCATTTTTCAGGCTGCCTTATAAATAGAGGCTCCACTCGTGAGTGGAGCAACTTTTGTTCATTTCAACAGCTGAGAAACACGTTTGTGAGTGCCAAGAAGGGCAAGGTCCTAGTGAGGTGTTTGTGATTTGAGAATCCAAGAGAGTAGCCTCACTAGCAAATCAAGAGTAGCAAAGTGTGCATCCATCTTCTCATTAGGCTTCGCATGGTCAAGTGAGAGTTCGTGCTTGTTACTCTTGGTGATCGCCATCACCTAGACGGCTTGGTGGTGATCGGGAGTTTGGTGTTCACCCGGCGGAGCTTGTGGGTGACCCAACTCAAGTTGTGAGCGGCTTTGGGTGATTCGCCACGACGGAGTGTCGAAGAATCAACCTGTAGAGAGCACTTGATCCTTGCGCGGATCAAGGGGGAGCTACACCCTTGCGCGGGTGCTCCAACGAGGACTAGTGGGGAGTGGCGACTCTCCAATACCTCGGCAAAACATCGCCGCGTTCCTTTCTCTCTCTATCTACTTTGAGCACTTACTTTGAGCATTTACCTTGAGCAATTCAATACTTGTTTTACATCCATAGAATTGCTTGCTAGAGTAAGTTTGGAACTTAGGTTGTGAGGTTGTTGTGCATTAGTTTGATATAAACACTTTTCTAGGCACAAGGGGTTAATTGGGCTATCCGTAGGATTTGATTATTGCAAGAGAATTTAGAATTAGCCCAATTCACCCCCCCCCCCTCTTGGGCATCTTGATCCTTTCAATTGGTATCGGAGCCTCGTGCTCACGTTTTTAAGCTTAATCGCTTAGAGCAAGATGTCTCACGGGGATGGACCTCCTCCTATCTTTGAGGGAGATGATTTTCCATATTGGAAAATCCGCATGGAGGCATACTTAGAAGCTCTAGATGTTGGAATTCTAAGAGCCGCCTCTCAAGGGTTCCCCGCACCTAGGAATGCCGCACAACTTCAAGGTGATGAAGTGAATTATGAAAAATGGAATGCAAAGGCTCGCAACACCATCTTTAGAGGCCTTTGCAAAGATGTGTTCAATCGTGTAAGGAACCACAAAGACGCCCATGCACTATGGTCGGACGTTTGTGCGCTCTATGAGGGAACCAAGAGTGAGCATGAGGAACGCTATCATCTTGTGATTAAAAAGCTAAATTCTTTTGAGATGTTTCCCAAAGAAAGTGCTAATGAGATGTATTCTCGATTAAATGTTCTTGTAGAGGAAGTCAATGGGCTTGGACTCACTCAAATGTCACCATCCGACGTTGTGAGAAAAATCTTAAGTGTCCTCCCCATTGACAAATATGGGCACATTGTGACCGTGCTACATCAAGGTGATCTTTCCGCCGCTACACCGACACAAATCTTGGGAAAGATCAATGCTCATGAGATGTACATGCACATCACACCACAAGATGGCTCATCCTCTACAAAGAAGAAAGAGAAGGACTTAGCATTCAAAGCTAGCCAAGACAAGGGCAAAGCAAGACTTGAGTATGAGAGCTCAAGTGATGAAGATGATGAAGAAAGCCTTGCCCTCATGGTGAAGAAGACCACCAAGATGCTAAAAAGGCTAAACAAGAGTGGCATCAAGTTTGTTGGCAAGAAGAAGAAGTTCTTCACTAGCTCAAGAAGAAAGCCAATCTCCGAGATGGATTGCTACAATTGTGGTGAACTTGGCCACCTAGCTCATCAATGCACAAAGCCCAAGAAAGACAAGTTCAAGAACAAGGGCAAGAAAGATGATTCAAGCGATGAAGATGAAAAGAAGAAGAACAAGCCATACAAGAAGAGAGATGGCAAAAAGAGGGAGTTCTACAAGAAGAAGAAGAGTGGCAAGGCCTATATTGTCGGTGATTGGCTCACAGACATTGATTCATCAAGTGGATCATCCGATGATGATAGTGACGATGAAAAGGTGGCCGCCATTGCTATTGATCTTGCATCTTCACCGCCATCATCGCTATCATCCTCTACACACCTATGCCTTATGGCCAAAGGTGAACGCAAGGTAACTAAGAGTGATGATAGTAGTGATGATGAACATGCTAGTGATGATGATAGCGATAGTGATGATGATGACTCACCTACATATGATGATCTTGTCAAAATATTAAGAAAATATACTAAGATCATTAGAAAGAGTAGAGCTACAAATGAAAAACTTGATGCTAAAAATGATTCACTCTTAGCTAAGTGTGATACATTAGAAAAGGCTAATGATGAGCTCAAAGAAATAAATGATTCTATATCATCCAAACTCAAGGAGCTAAAATCTTCTAAGAAAGAGCTTAAAGATAAAAATGATAAACTTGAGTGGGTGCACAATGAGCTTATCACTAGTCACAACAAGCTAAAAGATGAATATACAACTCTAAAGATCGATTATGATACCCTTATTATTGCACAAGAATTCTTACCAAATGAGCCACATGATGCTACTAACCATGTTGTTAAGATTGATATAGCTACCTCATGTGACGATTTAATTGATGAAAGCATTGAGCATGGATCTAGTAGCAAAGGCAAGCAAGTGGTTGAGTGCAATGACTATGATGAGTATGTCAAGCTCAAGAGTGACAATGAGAAGCTCATGAAAGATCTTGAAGAGATGAAAAGTCACAACACCATCATGCTAGAAACTCTTGATCATGACAAAGAGGTGATCCTTGAGAATGAGAAGCTAAAAGAAGAAAACAAGAAACTCAAGGAGGAGAAGAACAATGATATTCTCAAGGAAGAGAACAAGAAGCTCAAGATGGAGAAAGAGCATCTCAAGGTGGGATTGAGCAAGTTTGCTAGAGGCAAGCATCTCCAAAGTGAGCTACTCATGAATACCGTCATGAAGATGGATAGAAGTGGCATTGGATATATGGCAAGTGTAGAGAAGAAGAAGGCTCAAGCTCAACACCAACAATCAAAGCCAAAGCCAAAGCCAAAGAGATGTTTTGAGTGTGGACAAGAAGGCCACTTTGCTCATGAGTGTCAAACTCCACCACCACAACCCTTGCCCAAGCATGCTAGACCCTTTGCTTTCAATGCTCACTACATGCTTAGAAAAGATTTGAGTGGAAAGATGAAAGTCATGTTCTTAGGTCCCCCCAACAAGAGTAGGCCTAAGAAAATTTGGGTGGCTAAGTCACTTGTTGAGAAGGTGAAGGGCCCTCAACAAGCTTGGATCCCTAAAGCTTGAATCTCCTGTGTGTAGGTGAACTACAAGACCGGTGGAAGTCATTGGGTTATTGATAGTGGTTGCACTCAACATATGACCGGTGATCCTCGTATGTTCACCTCACTAGATGAAGAGGTAGATGGACAAGAGAAAATAACATTTGGAGATAATTCAAAGGGCAAGGTCAAAGGATTAGGCAAAGTGGCAATCTCAAATGATCATTCCATCTCCAATGTGCTCTATGTTGCTTCATTGAGCTTCAACTTGCTATCCGTTGGGCAATTGTGTGATCTTGGCTTTCAATGCTTATTCACCAAGAAGGAGGTTGTTGTATCCAAAGTAGATGACAATCAAGTGATATTCAATGGATTTAGATACAACAACTTATATCTAGTTGACTTCACCTCTGAAGATGCAAACTTGAAGACTTGCCTATTCACCAAAACAACACTTGGGTGGCTATGTCATAGAAGACTTGCTCATGTTGGGATGAGCTCACTCAAGAAGCTTATGAAGAATGATTTGGTGAGAGGGTTGAAGGATGTGAAGTTTGAGAAGGACAAGCTTTGTAGTGCATGTCAAGCCGGCAAGCAAGTTGCAAACACTCATCCAACCAAAGCTTTCATGTCAACCACAAGAGTGCTAGAACTCCTACAGATGGATTTATTCGGACCAACAACATACAAGAGTTTGGGAGAAAATCTCTATTGCCTTGTGATTGTGGATGACTATTCAAGATATACATGGGTGTTTTTCCTTCATGACAAATCCGAAGTTGCATCTTGTTTCAAGAAGTTTGCCAAGAGAGCTCAAAATGAATTTGAAGTGAAGCTCAAGAAGATAAGAAGTGACAATGGCAAAGAATTTGACAACACAAACATAGAAGCTTATTGTGATGAAGTTGGAATCAAACATGAAGTCTCCGCAAACATGAAGTCGCCACGCCACCGCGCTCGGCCCCCGCTCGCCAGCCGCGCTCTAGCCGAGCCCGCAGCCGAGCTACGAGACCCGTCCTCGCGCGCCTCCACTGGCCCGTCGCAGCCACGCGCCGCCGTCCCGCGCACCACCGCGCCTGCTCAGCACCACGCCGTGCTCCAGCCTCCTCGCGCCCCAGCTCGCCGCTCCACCGTCGCCAAGGCTGTCCATCTTCACGCCGAAGTGCCCTAGCCCTACCATCCCCTTGATTGGACATTTACCCTAACCCTAGCCCAGTTCTGAGGATCCCCCGTGTGACATCTTATCTATTCTCGGTTCGCGGATCGTCAGTGAGTCGATTCTGTTGTGTTTCATCTGGCAGTTGGCAGTCAACTCGGAGCCAAGCTCGCGAGTAAGGATCGAGGCCAAGCCTCGAAAGCGGCAGTTTGACAGTTGATCTTTATCAGCGACAGTTCACCATCTTGTCAGTTCAGATGGCTCGCACCAAGAATGTTGGTGGTGGCCCAGGTGATGATGATCGAAGGCCCCCGCCTCGCCAGCCAGCCGGATCTAAAGGCAAGTCAACCAAGCAGGTAACATCCAAGAAGCGGAAGTACCCCGACGTAGAGACAGCGAGAGCAGCAGCTATTGCAGAGGCCACAGAGCGTGCCGAGAGAGGTGGTACCCGCAGCGGAGTTGTCATTGCAGATCAGCCAGTTTCACCCGTAGTCAGAGCTGCGATCGAGGATGTTGAGCGTCGTCACGGTAGTCTAGCTGGGACTGCCACGCTTGCAGGATGACGGGTTGCCATTGAGGTGGGTCCATCAGCACAGCAGCAGCCCCCACCAGTAGAGCCTCAGCTAGCTCAGGAGACTCAGGAGGGTCAGGAGACCGAGCTGGCACCTCAGCTACGCCACTCGAGTTGTACCAGTGCTGCAGTTCCACCGAGGCCAGTTACACAGCGCAGGGGTTCACGCCCTCTGCCCAGACCACAGGGTCCGCCTCCAGTGGTTCACCTCGACTTGAGGGCCGCTATAGCCAGGCAGGTTCAGCAGCTACGGTTTGTTGAGTTTGAGGTCTGGTTTCCTCCGAGGAGGGATGAGAGAGCAGCTGAGGGGTTCTACACGCCACTACAGGAGGATTTCTATAATGCATATCTTAACAGTGGGGCAGTGTTCAGATCACAGAGGGTCTGTCAGATAGAGTCCATTGTGGCAGCAGCCGGAGAGAGCATTCGGCAATACTTGTCATATTTGCCAGGACTGACAGATTTGATTGGACGGACGGGCATATATGTACCTTCTTGGGTCCATCAGTTTTATGCCTCGCTCTACATCGATCCTCATCACAGATTCATTCACTTTGCTTTCAAAGGCAAAGACTACAGAGTGACTAGTGGCAGAGCCAGGGAGATACTAAGACTACAGGAGCAGCCTGTAAAGATGCATGAGGTTTGCTATGGACATCAGGAGCCTCCCAGGCGTCCTCATGGAGGGCAGGTGCCCCCTATAGATTTAGTGCGGCATTGCTTCAAGGAGCCTTTTGGAGAGGGGTCGAGCAGGAACCCCAGTGACTTGACTCCTACAGCGAGGATACTAGAGGCCATCATCAGGAGGACACTGCTTCCTAGGTTGGGATACAGGGAGGGCCTGACTCGCTTACAGCTCTGGCTTCTCAATGCCATCATGCAGATGACAGTATTTGACATCTGGGACCTCCTTCTTTCAGAGATGGAGGATACTATAGCTGAGGGGTTCAAGGGTCGCAGGCAGCTTCCCTATGCTCACTGGATCACGTTCCTCATCCACAGAGTTGTGCTTGATAAGCCCCCTGGCATGATGGATGAGTATACAGGTGCCACTACAGAGTTCCTAGCCTACAACCTGTCATAGAGGATCAGACACACCACTCCTCAGGCACCCAGACAGCCTAGCCATCGTCCCGACGTGCTAGAGTCCGCAGCTCAGCAGGATGAGATCATCAGAGGGATTGCAGCCACTGAGGAGGAGGAGCTAGAGGCACAACAGGAGGTGAGCGAGTATAGTGACAGCTCTGACGACGACTACCAGCCTATACTTCAGATGCCTCCACGCAGACATGATGTAGAGGCCGGTAGCTCCAGTTCTGCACCACCTGCTCCGCAGACAGACCCCGCTCTCATAGCTATTCTTGAGCGAATGCAGCAGGATTAGACACGACAGGCACAGGAGACAGCTACCAACTTCGCACAGTTTTAGGCTCATTAGGACGAGTTTCAGCGGCAGCAGCAGCTCCTTCAGCACCAGCAGTTACTTATGCAGCAACAGCTCATGGGATTCATGCAGCATGTGGTGATAGCCATTGGGATCCCACTGCTACAGACTTCGCCCCAGCTTGCACAGCCTCCTACCACTTCGACGACTCCAGCAGTATAGCCCATCGGGCTCCAGAGTCAGGGACAGCCTCCAGCTCAGTTTACTTCGCCTCCTATACAGGTGTCCCAGTGGTTAGCCTCACCTGGTGTAGCCCCACAGTTCACTCCTTATCACACGGGTTTCTCACCAGAGCAGTCTTCCTCGCTATTCGTACCTGACACGTCAGTCTCCAGGAGTCTTGGAGCATCTTTCAGTGAGTTGACCGGCATGCCTACTCCGCCTCACATGCATACTGCCGGTCCATCTGTAGCAGCTCCAGCTATCATGACTACTCAGAGGCTCCCCTCGTCTGTCGCCTCGTCAGATCCTACGACAGACATACTTGCAGCTTCACAAGCAGCACCAGCCCCAGCTCAGACCCAGACTGCTTCAGCGACACTTCCTACTACAGAGCGTCAGTTAGTTCAGAGCTCAGGGTCCAATGATGATGGCGCCCAGTTCCATCTTGCTCCACGTACTTCAGCGCCCGACTCGTCCGCTGCAGCCCCGCCGACCGACCCTTAGGTTTTGGTGTTTGACACCAAAGAGGGAGAGGGTTTGAGTATGTAGACTGAGGGGGAGCGAGTTTTAGGGGGAGCTAGTTATCTAGTATTAGCTTATTATATATATTTGGAGTTTTATTTGTGTGATACACTATTACTTATGCATTCGTGTGTTTACTTTCATGCATACTATTATATATATGTGATAGTGCTATCTACGTGATTGTGATATTTGACATGTGTGATTTCTACTTTGCATTATCTATATGTCATATCACTTGTGTAATGCTCATTTGCCTTTTGCTTCCGCGTTTATACTTCGAAGCAAATGAGCTTTGTTATTTGTACTCATGCTTAATTCATATCCTTTGAGTACATTGTGTTGGCTTGGGTCATATAAGCTTGACTAACTCTTTTGTTCTTATTGACAAAAGCTTATATGAACCAAGCCCATCAAAAACCTCACTCCACAACATACTCGAGGTAGTATTGTCATCAATCACCAAAAAGGGGGAGATTGAAAGCATCTAGGCCCCTAGTTGGATTTCAGTGATTAATGTCAATACAAGATTACTATGACTAACGTGTGTTTTGCAGAGGCAATTAAGTTAGGTCATGGTAATGTAGATCGATTGGGCAATCGAGGTTGTCATGCCCCTACGATGGAAATCGCTTCGGTTTTCAAAAGGATGGACGACAAGGTTAAGGATAACTAGTTCTAAGTGTCGATTGGAGTTGGAGAGACACTTAGAGTAGTTTAGGACTTTGTTTTTCCTTTGGCCGTACTATGAAGGGGGGTATGAACGGGTAGCTTGACCTAGTTGAGTCTAGTGAGTTAGGTGTGGTGCACACTTGTTTAAACTAGCTCTAGGTAGCTCCTATGAATGCCTAAGATCCTATGGAGCAAACTTCATTCACATATGTTCGAATGTTGGAAGTGAATGGAGGGTCAAACACTGACCGGACGCTGGCTCCGGTGCGACCGGACGCTGGCCGCAGGGTTCGATCAGTTCATTTGACCGTGAAGAACAAGTCTGGAGTGACCGAACGCTGGAAGGTCGTGTGACCGGACGCTGAGGGCTAGCGTCCGGTCGACTCCAGTAAGGGTCCAGACTTGGGAAAGAGTGACCGGACGTGTCCGGTCAGTGGTGACCGGGCCCTGAGTATCTAGCGTCCGGTCGTTTACAGTAAGCATCCAAGAGCGACCAGACGCATTCGGTCGGTACTGACCGGACCTTGACAGCGTCCGGTCATCATTTGAAAACTGTTCGTGGGTTGAACTGACTGGAGCATTCGGTCAGTACGATCGGAGCGTCCGGTCATCCCGCAGAAGCTCATAACGGTTCGTTTTTCAGGCTGCCTTATAAATAGAGGCTCCACTCGTGAGTGGAGCAACTTTTGTTCATTTCAACAGCTGAGAAACACGTTTGTGTGTGCCAAGAAGAGCAAGGTCCTAGTGAGGTGTTTGTGATTTGAGAATCCAAGAGAGTAGCCTCACTAGCAAATCAAGAGTAGCAAAGTATGCATCCATCTTCTCATTAGGCTTCGCGTGGTCAAGTGAGAGTTCGTGCTTGTTACTCTTGGTGATCGCCATCACCTAGACGGCTTGGTGGTGATCGGGAGTTTGGTGTTCACCCGGCGGAGCTTGTGGGTGACCCAACTCAAGTTGTGAGCGGCTTTGGGTGATTCGCCGCGACGGAGTGTCGAAGAATCAACCCGTAGAGAGCACTTGATCCTTGCATGGATCAAGGGGGAGCTACACCCTTGCGCGGGTGCTCCAACGAGGACTAGTGGGGAGTGGCGACTCTCCGATACCTCGGCAAAACATCGCCGCATTCCTTTCTCTCTCTATCTACTTTGAGCACTTACTTTGAGCATTTACCTTGAGCAATTCAATACTTGTTTTACATCCATAGAATTGCTTGCTAGAGTAAGTTTGGAACTTAGGTTGTGAGGTTGTTGTGCATTAGTTTGATATAAATACTTTTCTAGGCACAAGGGGTTAATTGGGCTATCCATAGGATTTGATTATTGCAAGAGAATTTAGAATTAGCCCAATTCACCCCCCCCCTCTTGGGCATCTTGATCCTTTCAATGAGGCTTCGAAAACCTTTTCTAATTTAAAATTTGACAACAAATCCCTTTCAAAAAGTTAGGACATTTGCATGCGAAGTTATATAAAGTAGCCCTATTACTATGGTTATGTATCCAGGATAGATGGTACTTTGCTGACTTAGATAGGATTAATTAAGTTTCTATAGGTACACTGACTCGAGCATAGTCTGATAGTATCGACTAGTTACAGGGAGAGAACGATGTGCCAAAAATCTGAGAACGATTGCCCTATATGTTGGCCACAGTGAAAGGACGTATAGGACGTGCATTTATGCATATGCTGTTTGTGCATTGTAGCACTTGTATTGCTTGTAGACACGCCCTCCATAGGTGTCACGTGTGTCGTATTGTGCTTGACTGGCTCGTTTATGTTTCTAGAGTTAGGTCTACACTATGGCTTCGTGTTTCGCGTTCGCCGTGGTTCACGCCAGTTGTGACCCACGTCTTCCCGTATCCCTTTTCTGCGCTCTTGTTGGACCCTTGCCCTATAGTCGTACTAGTCAGTAATGGAGTCGCACGTCGCTCACCTCGAACGTGCAGAATTTGGTCGATTCGTCGTAGTGATCTCGCGCGGGAACCCTGGTGAACCGCGCTAGGACCACTGAATGCTCTGCCTTTATAAGTAGAGCCTAGCTTAGCCATTGGTATCACCACTCGGTGCACTTTAGCTCGCTTAGCTTTTCCTGGAGCCAGCTTTTCGCTCATCCTTCCTTACAACCGCCGCCAGAAATGGCAGAAGCCTGGGTTAGTACCTATTGCCTGAACGTTGATGGTTTTCCCAGAATCCTGCATGCCACTGTGCAAAAGCTCAGAGTCAGAGATCGTCCAGAGTATGAGGGCCATGAGTATGAGGAGCATGGCACCGAGCGGTGTGAGGTTACCATCTACATCAGGAAGAGTGAAGAGTTCCCCGACATCACTGAAGCCTGGAGTGTGACCGTAACTGGGTTTCGCTTCATTGACACCTACTAGGTTGTGGCCCACAAAGCCTTGCAGTACCTCTGCTAGATCTATGAGGAGCCCATTGCCCAAACCCCCATGCGGTTCTTTCCTCCTTTGGACAAGAATTGGCTGGCATGGAAGGCTCGCATGGAGGCTTTGCAAGGGTGGGATGCGCATGAAGACAGTCCCACCATGGTGCACTTAACCACATACCTGCTCGCTCTAGATGAGCAGTATGATCGTCAAGCCTTGGAACTAGGGGCATGCCTTTGGCGCATTGAGGAAGCCAAGATTTTCAACTGGATGCTCCAGGTGCAGCTCGCCGAGACGCATGCCAGCGCTGCAGCTGCTGAGAGCCGAGAGGCTGCCATGGAGGAAGCTCTAAAGGAGGCCGAAGATCGGCTTGTTCATCAGCTGTGGGTGGCCTATCTTGTCACTAGGGCCGAGTGGAGGATGTTGACTGCTGAAAGGCAGGGTGCCTCGATCTTGGAAGGGATCCCTATCCACTTGCCAGAAGGAAGAAGAATTGGTGTTGCAGCACTGCTAGCCCCTCCACCCTCAGAAGTATCAGAAGAGTCCTTGGTTCCTCTCACTCAGCCTTTGCCATGAGAGGATATAGATTAGTTGCCTTGGGATGTTGTATCCATAGTAGTAGTGCTTATTGTCGCTGTCCCCTGGTATTGTACTCTTGCCTATTGTTCATCGTCCGTAGTTGTTGAGATCGTCTGACCATAGGCAAATGTTGTATCGTGAATGGGAGCCTGAATGCCTGTATGATGTACCCATATAAGACCGTTGGAACATGTATTTTATTTGGTTCGCTATGTTTATTGCGTTCATCTATCCTCAGTTCGTTAGACGTGCTTAGAATTTTCTAGGGTGATATTAAGCGGGTTACAAGAGAAGTTGCCATTCAGATACCAATAGATCAGCCGTGATTGGATAATATAGGACACTGTATCGACTAATTATGGATGTCCCAATAGAACACTTGAATCTCTTTAAAACAACTCCGTCGTTGGATTTGAATTCCTTGTCCCTTGTTGTGAAGGGAACCGTTGTTGTTTGAATTTTCCCTTGCACTACTCCCCTTATTCTATGGTCTATGACCCCACCGCCTTCATGGCGTGTAAGTTGGTAATAGTTGCCTGGTTAAAAGCTTATGGTGCCACGACAAAACCGAGGGCTCCCTGTGGAACAGCTACCACATGTGATGCTGCTCGGCACGCGCTGGTATTGAGGTTGTTGACCAACTACCTTTAACAAGTTACACCGCCGTACTGTTTTATTTTAAAAATTTTCTCCTTGGAAATGTTCAGGTGTTCAAATGGGAAATCCACAACAGGTTGATGACATAGTGTTCTCTCAAGGTAAACAAGAGGTGGTTTTGGAGGAAGAAAGTATGACATGGTCTCAATCTGCATGAAAGACGGATGTGGTTGAGTAAAGGGAAGAAAAGGAAGAGTAGTAAGGAAGGTTAGCCTCGGGTAGTCAGGAGTGATTGTGAAAGTCTGCGTGGATGTCATGTCCCAATCCCTATGTTTAGTTGACCACGCTACGCATGTTGGGTCATTTCACTGCGTGCCCTACGAACACCATCGGTGTCGGGTCCATTATCGCCCCATTTTCACATGCCCACGGCATCGTGTCGTGCTCACCGTCCTTGTGCACTGTGCATTTTCCTTTTCCTGGCGCCCAGTCGGCTCTCTACCCCGCACCGTCGTTCCCCATACCGGACCCCCCATTTCCCCTTCCCTCTCCTTTCTTTCTTCTTGTGGTGACACGTCCGCCCGCACGCTAGCCTCGTCGAGTGGACCTCCCCTTTTCACTCCTTTATTTTTCCCCCTGCCATTCGCGCAGGAAGCGCACCATGTCTCTGATCTTATCTCCACAGCATGTCCCATCTGTGTATCCCATCCCTGCCGCATCTGCTTTCGGTGTGTTGCGCCCCACCCCCATTCGCCTCTATAAAATCCCCTTGGTCCTTGCTCTTCTTCTTCATCCCCATTCCCCTCGCATTTGGAGTAGAGCTACGAAATCCAGTCGACGTGTGCAGCTAGGTTCGTCAGTTTGAGGTGAAGGTGTGATCTAAGAAAAAGAAGGGATCTGGGTCATCGAAGAAGTTCAAGTTCCCTTTTGGTAGTCAAATTAGGGTTCACGATGTTTTATTTCTCAGTCGACTATTTCTGGATCTGTTGGTGCTACGCCATGTTTTGGATAATCATCTTCTTGTTGATTCTCCATTGTCCTCGTCTATCCTGACTTCTGGATTAAGTCTCAGTTGTATTAGGTTGCTCTTAACCATGTATCCGTAGATCCCCATGTGGTTTAGTATTCGAAGTCATGTAACCTTTCATGTAATCCCTGATCTACGTAATGTAATCGTGTTTCCCTCCGCTGGTTCTTGCTTCGAATCTCAAGATGAGATTCTTTTTAAGGGGGGTTGGTTGTAACACCTCTGGTGTTATGAGTTCGTTTGTCACTACGATTTAGGCCTACGAAAAATTTTCAAATCAAGTTTTCTCGGGTTTTAATTTAAAACATACGTGAAGCGATAAGCGAATCTTGTGTGACTTAGTTTGGGGACTCGAATTAAGCGCTCAAGTTAAACTACAACATACATAGGAATATTTATGAATGTCCGACGCCGATATATATATAAAAGTGTCGAAGTCAGAAGCACATGGTCCTGTTTCTGAGTCAACTCGTGTCAATTTTGCTGCGCTGTCCCTGCGTCGATGGAGTTGGCCGAACCCGCACTCATCTCCTTGCCTAGCTCAGCCTGTCCCTCCCTTTAGGCTGAGCTGTGCACTGAGGTTTGCTCCGTTCTAGGATAGTACTGGACGTTTGCTTCCTCGTTGACTTGTTCTTGTCCTCGCTGCTACGGTTTTGTTTGTTTTCGCTCTCACTGCTTGCCATGTCTTCTCCTCGTATTAATACGGCCTTGCCTATGCTTGCAGTGTACATGGTTCTCTGCCTCACCGTGGCTTGTCCAAATCAGTCCTCGCTTGTCTGGACTGCCTTGGTACCGAGCCAAGCACCTGATTGACAGCGTCCCAATTGCTTTGGCTTACTCACCATGCCTCCTTGTTTTCTCCGCTCCACTGTCTCTCGGGCCACTGCCCACAGAAATCACCAACGCCTCAGATCCGCTCTTCCTTCCTCACTCTTCTAGCGCTGCCTCCTCCCTCCTCTCTTTGCTGCCCATAGCTGCGCACGCGCTTCTCACCCACAACAGCCCCAGCGCCCCGTCGGCACTCCCCGTGCTGAGCCTGCTGCTCAGCAGCGCCATTTTCTCCCTTTGCTTGCCCGTCGCCAGCACCTCCCCTATTTCTCGTGTGAGCGCGTGCCTAGGCCCACGTGCCCCACGCCATTTCTCTTCTAGGACGGCCGCAGCACCCCGCCTCGCTACCGTCCATCGCCGGCCCTCACGAGCGCGTGTGCGAGCTCCATGGCTACGCTGGACCCACAGCGCCATGGCGCTGCCCCTTGTGAGCAACCGACCCACGCTAGGTTTACTGCTCCACGACGCTCCCCTCCAGCGCCGCTCCTTTGCCTCCATCTACATGCGCCGAATCACAACGCCTTCCTCGCTGCCGCGGCAAGCAGGGCACCCATCCTCCATAGCCGCTCCCGCTGCCCGGCTATCGCGTGCGCCAGTGTGCCCGAGCCCTGCGTGCTCCGCACCACCACCTCGCCGTGGCCTACACGCCGCTCGGGAACGTCGTCGTGACATCTGCGACCCGCAGCGCCCCACCGACATCCACTGCCGCCGAGCGCACCAGTCGGCCACCAGCGCTCGTGGCTAGACCACTTCGGTCCGTGCTGTGGCCAGGCAAGTCGGTCGGAGTCACGTACCTTCCCACGCGGGCGCCCGTGCAGCTCTCCGTCGGGCTTTAGACGTCGCCATGTCCTTTCTGGCCGGGATTGGCCGCCGGCCGATGCTCCTGTGCCGTGTTCTGCTGTCAAGGATGAAGAAAAGGGGTATAAATCCAAGACGTAGTTTTATATAGGGTCCTTATTGCGAAGTACCTGACTCGTTTAAATAGTGAACTTGATCGCAGGTTGATTAGCTAAAAACCGAGGGCCTTTTCTGCAAAAACGCACGTCGTGTCGGGGCCATGCCGCGCTGGGCCGCCTGCTGCCGCACCTAGGCCACGCCTGCACCGCGCATGGGCCTACTGGATAGGTAGTTCTGGCTGCGCCTTTGGGCCACGACCTAGGCAGTCGGCCGTGCGCCCGCTTGGGCCGGTCCGATCAGCCTGCGCTGGGCCGTGAGCGCGCACTGTGCTTTGCGCCGCCACGTGCCCGTCTACTTGGGCCGGTCTAGGCCGCGTGTGCATGCTGTGCTTGGGCCATAGCTATGCCCTGCCTAGGCTGCCTTTGCGCTGGACCGGACCGAGCTGGTCGCAGGGCCGGTTGATGGCCACTGGCCTTTAATTTCGCAAACCATTAGCTAAATTAGTTCAGGAATAAATCTGTAAAATCAAAATAAATTTATGTAGCTGTCCAAAAATGGTGAAACTAGTTTTGTTAGTCTCCTAAAATCATGATCTACCTATTAGTATAATTTGTTCATATAGTTGGATAATATTCTTGGAAGCTATATAATTAATTTAAGGCACTTGATATTGCAAAATATAAACTTATAAGAATTTCCGTGATAAAATGGTAATGCTGTGGAATCTGAAATTTATACAGAAGGCTCTTAGCAATATTAGGTACTCACTGTAAATTTTGTAGCTCCGAAATAATTAGTTTGCTAAATAGATAATGATATCCAATTGCGAATAAAGATTAAATTGATGGAATGGAATGGAATAAAGAAACACCGTTGGTTTATATAACTAAAATAATTATTGGGAAATAACGCGTTATCAGACAACGTGTATATGTAGCCTAAGTACAGTCATTGTTAGAACTAGCCCGTTAACTCGAGAGGCGTAAAGCGTATTTATACGAGTCATGATTGTAGTTGATTAATTACATCTTTGCATTGCATCGCATGCATATCATATAGCTATGATGATGGATCAATGGATCGCTCGAAGGATGATTAGGAATCCGAAGATGATGTAATGGTATTCTCTCTAGGATATGTTGCAATGGGCTTTCTATTCAGATGATGTGGATGATCTGAGGATCCTGATACTAACTTTTAAACATATCTTACCCAGGCAAGCCCCGATGCATAACCCCTACTTTTCTGTAATTTAAATTATATTTGTGCATTAAGTTTTAAGGAGTTGAATGAAACCCACTTGCATAAATATATCTTTATCCTATGAGTCTTACTAGTATGACAGGATCATGTAGAATGCTATGCTACAGAACTCCGGTAGAAGTCGAGTGATTGCCTGTCACTCGCGAGATATAGGAAATATGTTACTATATGAGTATCACTTGGAATATATAAAATGGTGGAAAGGAAAAATGGTGACCGGGCAGGGATATGGTTTGGGTATTGGTGGGTGTAAGAAGTTGTGTCGCCATGGACACGGGGCATAGCTTGGTTACACTGCTTTCCCTGTGTGGTCGGTTAAGGACCGATCGTTGCATAAGATTCTAGGCAAGTCATACACTTATTATCCCGAGCACATACTTGTGTATGGGCGCTTGGAAGACTTGTTGCTCTCTTGTTGCGGATCCGGCTCTTTCCGGACCGACTGTTAGGGTTTCTTTTTTGTGGAGGAGGTCCTTGCACCGCACTGAGTCCAGGACTCAAGGGCGGGGGCTTGGAGTCCCAGTTTGGATGGGGACCTGGACACCCGGGACAAGAGAGTGATGGGTTGGTCCTGCTTATGCCTAGGGTACAAGCGGGGCATGTGTTTTCAGGGTACCCAACTAGGGGTATTGATTCACGAATCGCCGGGTGACCCAGTACGGCTTGTCTACGGTTTAGCATCGTAGTAAGAACTGAAAGATGGAAGATGAACAAAGGAAATCCAATTGCTTACCACCTGCTTGAAAGTAGCACAGGTGCTTACATAGAATGGTTAGTTAATAAACCAATGCGGCTATTAATAAAAATTGAACATAAGGACGCACGCTTAGTAATGCTTCCTGCAAATGCAATAAACCCACAAGCCAGATAGCTTTGTATATCCTTAGAGTCTTTTCTTTCCTCCTGTCGGGTAAGTCTTGCTGAGTACAATTGAGTACTTAGGGTTTTATTCCCCCTGTTGCAGGTGACAGGTGGATGCTAAAGCTGACTCTTGTGTGTGGATTCCTCCTAGTGGGCACAACGAGGATTCCTTTACACTACGATCGTAGTTTTTATTTACAACTCTCACCAAAGGTTTTTATAAATGAAAGTATCATAATCTGTTGTCGTAGTGTATATATCAGTACTTCATCATGCTATGAATAGATGTCTATTTCCGCTGTAATTCTGATCACTTGTTTATATTCCGCTATCAATTTTAAATTATTCATAACTCTGATAATATGATTTCAATCCGCTGTTATATTAATAAATATTATACTCTGATGTTGTATTAAAAGTGATGTAAGAAATGGTTTAGAATGATGTAAGCTTTATTATCTCATTTGTGATCCTGATGGCGAAAATGTGGATTTTCGGGTTCTCCCCTGGGGTGTGCACGATAGAACCGAGTAATTTAGTGTTCTCCCTTGAGTGCTTAGTATCTAATGGAAGACAAGCACTCCTTTAAGGCATTATATTAGGCGATTCTACCATAGCCCCCCCCCCCTCCGCCGATCGCGGTGGAAGAGATGAGGGAGGGCGAGCTCCCTACCTCGCCGGGTGGAGGGATGCACGGCCTATCCTTGCCGTCGGAGCCGAAGGCGCCGGAGGGAGGTGCGGTCGAGATGGAGTTGGGACGCCCGGCGGTGTCCTGTGCGAATGAGGTGGTGGAGATCCCGTCTAACGACGAGGCAGATATCGTGGCAGGGCCACCGGTGTCGCCGTAGGAGCTGGCGGTGTCGCCGTGGGAGCTGGCGGTGGTCCACTCGGAGGCTGGGCCCTCCAGTGGTTTACCGGTGGGTGACCTAGAGTGGACCTGTCCTGAGGACACATCGAGGGCGCGGTTCATCCTCTGGGATTCCCGGGAGCGTCAACTCTAGGACATTTTTGGGGGGGCAAGGGCATGTCATGGTGTCCGAACTCACCAAGCTGTCCGTGAAGCTCGAAAACGCCCAGAAACAGGCCCAGTTCGCTCGGCAGCATGTTGAGGTCGACCTGCAGCTCGCTGCGGAGGTGACTTTCTGGTACTTGTCCTTGCCCTTTGAATCTTTCATCGGTTGTTTTTAGCATGCTTATTTTTTGCAAGAAATAAGGAAGGTGTCATCCCGCAAGTCTTACTTCCTCCAGGCGGAACACGCCCGGATGGCTGAGCTTGAGCGTCGGGTGGAGTCTGCTTGTCGTGAGTCCTAGGTCTAGGCGGCTGAGGTGGCCACGACGCGAGTGGAGGGGAAGCACGCGGCAGAGAGGGCGACTGCTATCGAGCAAGGGCTCGAGGCAGCAAAGGTCTGCTAGGAGGAGACCGAGGTGGGGCTGTGGGCGTCCCTGGCGAACACCGAGGCGGCGCTTGAAGAGGCCTTGGCGGCCCTTGAGCTGGAGTGGCCCGCCCTAGAGTCGGCACAGAAAGCCCTGGAGGTGGAGCGGAGGGCCCGGTCGGAGACGGACCAGGAGGTGCTCATGCTTTGGGGCCGGGTGATGGGGATGGAGGACGCGAGTGCTTGGCTACGTGAGCAGGTGGCTCGGCAGGCAGAGGATCTCTCCACCCTTGAGGCCTCTCGCATTGGTGCGTACCTTTTTGTTTTCTCATGGTGTTGATTTTTCCCTTGGCCTGTTTCTGAGCTTGTCGCCCTTCTTCCAGAGCTGGGTGAAAAGGTGAAGGCGCTGGAGCGAGACCTGAAGATGACCAAGGCGAACTTCAGCCGAAATGCCAAGGAGCTGGCCAAGTCCTGTGAAGAGCAACGTGCTCTCAAAGGGGATCTTGACCAGACCTGCAGCATTGTCCGGCTCATTGTCTCGGAAGTCTTTGGGTCGGCGCCAAGTACCAGCGCGCCCGTGGTCCAGCTGGCGGAGGTCCCGAACGCAGTCAAGGACCTTGTCAGGAGTGGGCTGTTTTATGGAGCGTCGGGGGTGTTGACCTCAGTGGCGATGTACCACCCGAATCTGGACTTCTCCACTATCTGTAGTGGGTATGCTGAAGGCCTGAGCATGGGGGGGCATCCAATCGATCGGGGAGAGCTTGCTGCCATACGCGCGGTCGGTGTCAGAGCAAGTCTCCACCGAGTGGGTGATGGATGTTCGCCGTGAGGACATGGCCCGAAGCATGCGTGGGGAGGACGCTTCCAAGCCTATAGATAGCATGGAGCCTGGTTCGGGGGGGGGGGGACGTTGCCTCGGCTCCGATCGAGCCAAACGTCGTGCCGCCGGGGAGTGAGCAACATGTGCCTTTGTCGGTCGCGCCGCCAGTAGATGCCGTCGGGCCGGTTAAATAGCTTGCAGAATATAATTAGTTAGTAAACGTAAAAAGTTTAAGTTCGTGGGGGAGCCCCTGTGTAAAAATGTTCGTGTGTGTTTTAATGACTATAATTGGTTTTTGTCTTTGTGATGGAGTTGCTCCGTTTGGGGAAGCTTGTTCCCTTCCGTTCCTTAGTTTTCCCTTAGCATAATTTTGTTTTTTATTTCTTTCTTTCTCATACCTGCTCGTTTGTCCCGTAGGCTGCAACGTTGTGAGCCCAGGGCGTGGCCCGTGAGGCTTGGTCGCTCGTAACCGTAGGAAAAGGCGGGGTGCAATCAGTCGGAATGTTTTAAAGCAAAGCTACGTAAGGCAAATCAAAAGAACGAACTGCCCTTCTGTTTGGGTAGGAAAGAGTTTTCTCCATGTGAAAAAGAGTACTCAAAGTAAAAACAAAACAGAGGGGTAGTAGAGCCCCCTAGTGGAGCCCCCGAGCGCCCCGAGCCGAAAAGTGTTTGGGTCAGGGTGTTCTTATAGGAGCGTTCGCTAAGTAAACAATGGTAAAACTAAAACTTAGGGAAAGGAAAAAATGACATAGCTGTTCCAAGCGTTTGGAGAGAACGTCGTCGTTGTTGTCTTTCAGTCGGTAGGCGTTCGGTCGGATCACTTCATCCTTCAATCGTCTGGATCCTTGCCCGCTACGCCCCTTTCTTCGTTTGCTGCCTCTTCGCCTTTTTCTTTCCTTGGCCTGCCAGTCTACCTCAGTAGACGCTTGAGGAGCTGGCAGTCTTTGTAGAGGTGGTTGACGGGATAGTCGTGGTTGGTGCATGGGCTCTCCATGAGCTCATAAAAGTGGCCCGAAGGGTCTTGCTAGGGCTGAGTGCCCGCGTAGTCTGCCGCGGCGACCAACGTGGAGTTGGCCGGTCGGCGGCGATCCTTTCTGTTCTTTTTTTCTCTTCTGCGTGGAGGGGCCCTTGTCTTGATCCTGGCGCTTGGCCTTACCTTTGCCATGGCCTCTGTTGAAGCGTGCTGAGAACGGCGCTTGCTGGGGGTGTTGGGCAAAGGTTGGTGGTCCCGGGCCGTCAGTGCTGGGACTCCGGTCGCCGCTGCATGTGCCTTGGTGAGGTCCGAGCTGCGCATAGATAGGCGGTTGGTGCAGAGCGGTCGTCAGGTTAAGATGGGGTGCTGTTGCGGCCTCGTGTGCTGCGCTTAGCGGTTGTTGCGGTGATAGGGGGTAGCGCCCCATCTGCGGCGTCCTTGTTCCCTGGACGGGGAGTGAGGTCATGAGTCGACATCGCGATACGGAGCACTCCGCTTGCTGAACGGCGGCAGTCTCCACCAGTGCCCGGAGGTTCTAGTGGATTGCCCGTTCGCGAGGGTCGTTCGGCTCGGACAGGCCACGCAGGAGCATTGCCGCGGCGGCAATGTTCTGACTGGCCTGAGCGAACTGCGGGGGATTGGTTCCCCTATCCGGGGTGTTGCGCTGGACTTGATGGGCGCGCCCCCGAGCGCCGTTCACCGGTGCATGCGCACGGGATGCAATGTAGTGCGCCGAGCGCGCTGGCGCGGTCGGTGGCTGATGCGGCCACTGTCGTCGTAGTTCCTCCTTGTGCTCACGTGTGAGCTCGGGGGTCTCCGCATGAGGGCCCGGAGGGGCATGAGTCCGTGAGGACTCTATTGCCCCTGGCGGCCGTTCCGGAGCGTCTGTCATAGCGCACTCCTGAGATGGACGGTGGCTGGGTGCCACGTCGCCGATGCTGGAGCCGTCGCTCCCGATGTCGTCGTCCATGATGTCGAGGAAACAGGTGGGAGCGTAGCTCGCCATCCCCACGAACTTAGACATGAGAGGAGGCGACGCCATAATCTTTTGGAGCCCCCGGGCGTACGCGTCCATAGGAGACACGAGGCCGTAGGGGAACTGGTCATGCGGTGGCCGCGACGGGGACAACGGCAGCCCTCCGGGTATTTGGCGGAAGATAGAATGTAGTAAGCAAAGAACGTCATGTATATTACTCACAGCGAGGTTTGAGCAGAGAGTTTGCTCGGAAAAAAGGCGCAGATGTCGCATCGTTGAGGTCACGCGTCCCGAAGTCGATGGAGGACGTCTCTCTGACGGGTGCCGGATCGCGAGTTTCCTCGTGGAGGTGGAGTACGCCGAGCCGATCGGCGACGAAGTCTAGGCTTTCGAAGAGGAAGGCCTGGGATGGCTCGAAAACAAGTGGAACCCGCATCCCCGCAGGCGAGAGTGCGGGATACTCCAGCGAGCCGAAGCGAATCGTATCGCCCGTGCCCGCCACGGTGAGGGTGGCGGAAAAATAGGTCATCCGATGTCCAAAAAGTGTTGAACATACAGCGTCTTCCCCACGGACGGCGCCAACTGTCGGTACAGAAAGTGACCAACTAGTGAATATTTGTAGTTTTGTTGTACGTTGTGATCGGAGGTGGCCTAGCACTCAATAACACATGATTTATACTGGTTCAGGCAACATGCCCCGCGTCTAGTTTGGGTCAGTCGGTGACTTTATTCTTGAGCCCAGGTGCTCGAAGTCTGTAGTGAGGTTACAAACAAGAAGGAGAAAGGTGGGGTGTACGAGAGGCCCGGTCGGGTCCGACCAAAAGAGCCGAGGGCGACCGGAACTCCGCTATGAGCTAGGTGTTCAAGCGTGTGCTTGAGGGGTTGTGAGCTATCGATCTAGTAAATCTCAACTTGAAGAAGTCGACCTCCTTCGTTGGAGGGAGCACATGCCCTTTTATAGATGAAGGGGATGGCTTTACAGGTGAGAGGGAGAGAGTACGGATGTTACTAAGTCTTGTTGCCCACGCCGATAAGGACAGTGATAATGGTGGCGCCTACAATACTGTTGATGTCATTGTAGAATGTCAGGTGCACAGGGGTGTTTGCGTTGTCTTCTTCAGGAAGGGTAGATGTCGGTACCTACAAAATACTATTGGTATGTGAGGAGCCCTACCATGTGTACCAGGTATGGTGAATCCTGACGCGCACTATTGATGCCCTGAGGCATGTGGGGGGCTTTTTGCCGTATGGGAGTCCAACGGCGCCTACAATACTGTTTGCGTCAGGGCGGTTGTGGAGTACTGTTCCCACAGATGTACTGGGTATGGTCCTGGTATCGTGGTTTGACTTTGTGCGCTGCCTTCTCCGTTCGCCCCTGGTCCCTTCCGAGCGGACGTCCCCGGTCGGATGGCCCCAGTCGGCCCTGGGTGCGCCAGTCGGAGAAGAGCGGTAAGCAGACTTCCTACGGGGTCCTCGGTCGGAGACGCGGGGTCGGAGTAGGAAGCAGCGTTTTGGGCCAGGCCTTTCCGATCGGAGAGACCGCCCGGAGGCGGCTGGTGTCTGAAGCGAGTGCTCCGGTGCTCCAGTCGGAGAGGTGGGCCAAAGAAGTTGACGAGCGGGTGTCTGTTCTTTCGGGTAGACCTTCCGGTCGGCGACCAGACTATCCTTCCGGTCCGTTGTGTTTTAGACTCTTAGGCCAGCCCATGAACTACATGTTGTTTTCCTGGGCCGAGCTCTGGCGTTGAAGCCGGTCCCTGAGGGACCCCGGGTTTATGAACCGTGAATTTCACTGTGCTCTTTTTATTTTATTTTTTTTAAACGAATTTTCCCCGTGCTCTGAGCTGCGCGGCGATGTTTGCTGTCGACTGTGGAGCAAGAGTTGCTGCGTTAACTTCTGTGTGTCATGCTTCGTAAACCCAGTCCAGCCCCAGGTTGCTTTGCAATGCGGCATCTCCGCGCCCCTGCGTTACCCTCTTCCTGAACTCAGCCGCGCCGGAGGTAAACTCCTCTCCACCTTCCTTGTCAGACGTATCGATGACCACCACTTGTTACACGCGCAACAGTTGCAATTTACAAGATTTTTTTATTAGTAGGAACGAATTTTCCTCACATAACTGCAATTCTACGTGGAACGGGTCAACAGGATGATCCCTTATATATAATATTGAATACAGTAGATTATCAAAGAATTGTAGGCTCGTAGCTACACTTGTGAAGCTCGAGTGTCCTCGACTGCTTTTTGTTGCCTTGGCAGTACTACTTGCACATATATCATATTGCAAAATGCACAGTTAACCTGGCAGACTGATAGCACCAAGAGATGGCATGCCCTAGAAGGTCCTTCAAAACCCTTCAGCAGATTGGTGTTGCTCTTTCGCCAGACAGATGCATGTGAAACTTGTCTCTAATTGTTTGCAGCTCTTTCAGAACATCTCCAATTGGTGGGCGATCCATTGGCCTCTCCTCTGAACACCGAATCCCGATTTGCAAAACTGAAACGGTACAGGCAATTCTCATATCTCTAATACTGCTAGAGTTTGAGGTGCCTGCTTGGCCACCTTTTGTCTCTATTAGTAGCTGTTGATCCATGATAATGCTCACTCTGTCTGGCAGTGCCGTTTGAACATAATCACGGATTCCCATGGCTTCTCCAAATTCACCGGCTGTTGGTCTTTTTCCTGTGAACATTTCCAGCAACAATATGCCATAGCTGTAGACATCACCAGAGGTCGACACTTCGTTGCCCAGTCCATACTCTGAAACCAACCAACAGGAGTTCTTGTTTCAGAAAGTTGTTTCTGAAGAATTTTGTGTTCATAAAATATTTTTGTATAAAGTTAATTTGCACTACGTTTAGGTATGTATTGTAGTTTGTTCAAATTTCACAGATTTCAGTTCTTTCACATTCTTGAAAAAAAATATTTATATTGAGCCATACTTATCTCATATCTAAGCAAGCGAAACAGCAACAAATCCTTAAATTTTGATTGAAACCAACATCGCAGAATATATTAGTAGACAGCTAACAGAAATACAGAAGCACACCTGGAGCAGCATAACCAATTGATCCTCTCATTGATTTCTCTTGATTTCTTTGAGTCTTCATGCAGAAACCTCGCAAGCCCAAAATCACCAACATGAGCAACCATGTCACTGTCAAGGAGGACATTGTTTGGCTTAAGATCACAATGAATAATTGGCATCGGCTTATGTTGTGTAACACCCCGGGTGTTCAAATATTAAAAACATGACATGTCATCATATGCATTGCAAGGCATTTGGTCATATTGCAAACTTTGATATGCATTCACTAAAACAAGTTTACATTTGTGCTATGAGTGTTGAATTGAATTGTTTGAATCAAGTCAAAATTTGGTTTGGATTTGAATTTTCCAGAAAACCCTGATTTTCAGTATTTAAACCCTACCCTGAAAATCCATTTTAAAATCGAAGCACATTTTGGGGTTGAGCCTTAAAGCAAAAGTGTAGAGCTTGACAAGTTATACAAAGTTTGTTTTTGGAGTTTTTCAAGTTGTTTAGAAAAATTTGGAGTAATTCGAAAAGGCGTAATTCGTTAAATTTCCCTATTCGAATTCAAAAGTTCATTTCAAAATCTAGACCGAATTAGGAGTTGGTTATAAAAGCAAAGTTGTAGAACTTTTGATTTTGAACAACTTTTGTTTTTGGAGATTTTTGAGTTGTTATGAAAATTTGAGAGTAATTTGTGAATTTTGGCGAATGGCAATTTGGTAATTTTATGAACAGTGTTCACCGCATAAGCTACATTGCCGGCGATCCTTCGGCTTGATTCCAGTCGCGCGCGTGGCCGTCCGGGCGTCGCGCTGGCGAGGGAAATGGCTTCGCCGTGGCTTCCTTGCGCTTCTTGGCCATCCTTTATAACCTGAGTCGCCGTCGTCATTGTCGTTTTCTCCTCCTCTGTTTTCCAGTCGCCTTGCTCATCTCCGGCGAGCTCCCACCGTCGAACCAGCGCCTGTGCCGTCGCAGCGTAGCGTTCAATAGCTCCGCCTTATCCTTGTGCGCCCAGCCAACCCACCAATTTAGTTTGATTTCGCCGGTAAACTGCTGTGCGCGCTCTTCTTCCTCGCGGCCGGCAGCATCCCCGTCGCGTGCACTTCGTCGTGGCCAGAGCTCCACGGTGCGCCTCTGCCCCTACTGAGTCTTGCTTCAGCTTCGCCACGATGCTGTGGTACTCTATGACCCATTGATTTCTCATTTTGACCACCACAGCCACCGGAGCATCGCCACCGACGACAATCTGCTCCGCCGTGCTTGCTCGGAACGTCGACCCACCTCTCCGTTGCTCCTCCGGCCTTGTGCTCTACTCAGTCGTGTTTGGGGTGAGCTGCTGATGCTTCCTGGGCCATCTGTTTAAGCTTTACAGGTCTCACGTCGCCAGCATAGCATAGCCGCGCCGTCGTAGCCGTCATGGCCGGCGTAGTGCTCGGTCCAGTCCATAGCTAGTTCAGCTTGTGCCCTAGATCGATGCGCCTAGTCGAGGGTAGTGTTTTGGTACCTTGGTCGTCGCCGTTGGTCTCGCCGTCGACGAGATATCGCCGGTCAGTGCAGTCGCCGGTGTGGTCAAACGCGCGAGGTTAGGGATGACAGGTGGGATCGGGATGTCAGTGACTGCGTAGTTCAAAATGAATTTCTATTTTTCAGATTTGAATGAATAGTGTCTGTTTTTGTTATTTTTGTGTAGATTTATTTAGAGCTCCAAAAATTATGAAAATTTTTGTGTGACTCCTCTGTGATGCATATTATTTAAGAAAAATATGAAATATTGTTTTTCAGCATTTTTGAATGTGATAAAAATTGCTCAATTTATTAATAAATGGATTTCCATGATTTTTCTAGGCTTATTTAATTGTCCAAAAATTATGAAATTTGTTTTGCCACTTACTTATCATATAATGAACATTTACTAAAATTTTGAGCTCAATCAGAATAAGTTGATTTATTTCATAATTTTAAATTAAATAATTAATTCATAAAAGCAAATAGTAACCTTTAATGATTTATGTTTTGTTTGAAATTTTGGATTGAGTGATGACCTTGGGTCATTTATTGATAATGATCCTTGGCAATTGATGTATGTGTTACGAAAAAGATTTAGTTTGTTTGACTTGCAACTGTACCGCGAAGGAAAGTTGTATTCAAATTGCTAACTTTTGCATCCATCATCGAGCATCATGTTTCGTATTCCGCATCATGTTAAACATGGCATTGTTATTACGTGTAGTCAACGAATGTGAACACGTGGTAGTTAATCAAGTTGTTGAGGAGGTTAATCCGTCTGTTGAGGTCGGATCGAATACTTGTGAAGCGTCGCAGGAACCGGACTTTTTCGTCAACGAAGGCAAGCCCCGGATGCATACAACCCTACCTTGTATTTTACAAGTTGATTTCACTTTTGCTTCTTTTTACTGCATTAAGTGATTAGGAGTCAAGTACAAGCCAAATTGGTATATTACCCACCTTGTTATTCCATATTTACCATATTACCAGTTTTAAATTCGTATATGCCTAGTTTTGCTTAGCTATGCGTAGAACGATGAAAGTCGGGTGATTACTTGCCACCTGCAAGTTTTTAATGGAACCTTGGTTACTTATGTTATCATGTGATATGGGAATGTGGAGTAATAAATCTAGACCGGGCGGACTCGGTGTGTGTGAGCCACAAGACATGGAGGTCTTGTGAGCGGGTTCTTTCTGCCTGTGTCGATTAAGGTCCGTCCGTTGTTGAATTGCATGAGGTGAGACTTTGTAGTACTAACCACATACTCCGGTAAGCCTTTACTCAGCTATTCTATTACGGGAATGGCTACTCGCACACTGGGAGTGGAGAGATGGTGGAATAGCGTGTACCCACGTGGCCATGGGCTGGATTGGTGGAGTACTATGTTCTCGGGTGGCGCGGACCCGTTCTTGTTTAGAGGATCCGAGGGTAGGTTGGTATATGTAGGTCGGGGATCTGCATATGTCGTGTGGTCTGGAATTCCTAGTTGGGTTCTTAATCGGTTCGAATCGTCGTTGCTCCTCAGTTATGGAGACTCAACTCACTGTTCATCATCGTAGTAATTAATAACTGGAACTCGAATAAGGCTTGTGAAGGTGTTGGATATGAAGTTTCATGATCTCAACACGGATCGTGTTATCTTTGTATATGATTTTATGAAGTTTTAAATGTCGAATTAAAGAATTTTGCTAAAGAGCTTTTACGCAAAATAACTTTGATTATTGTTAAAGCCATACCTTGAATCTTTGAGCCTGCATTCCTAAGTTTATCAGTTAATATTTCAGTTAAGTTTTGTTGAGTACTTTTATACTTAGGGTTCGTTGACCCTTGTTGCAGGTGAGCCTCATGAGCAGATCTGTTTCGGATCATGCTGCATGACGGTTGTTCCTTGTGATGACGATGAGAAGTGAATGTGTGGCCCTTGGGCAGGGCAGTTTCATTGTGTGTTTTGTATTATATTATAATGCCACTCCACTATTTCATTTTGTAATAATCATCGAACTTAGTTGTGAGGTTTGAAACTTCTGTTTTGTAAATTATATTATTGTAAGACTTTCGCTGTTTTTACTCTGGTGTAGATATTTGAATAAATGTTGTTATACTGCAATGACTCTGTAACGTGATCCTGCTCGGAAATCGTGGATGATTCGGGGTTCCCCGAGGACACCCGACAAACTTCTTAAGTTACCAGGAACATATGCATAGATGTCAAAGGTCGTTGGATAGTGACAAGTGCATGTGGGTCCTATAATTTAGGAGGTTCTGCCATAGAATGGTATCAGAGCGATCGTTACAAGGTTTTTGTTGTATTGTTTTACAAAAACTTCAAAATAGTTTGGGATGACTAAATTTAACTTGATAATTTGGTCCAAATTACTTCTGACTTATCTTATTTGTTTCTCACCATTCTGTATTTGATTAAAAGGGTTTTGTGTGGTGGAGTAGTAATCTTACTATGCCCTATATAAAAATAAATGTTGTTTATGTGCATTATAAACTTTGATGTTTTTCTTCGTAAGAACGATTCATGCATCATGATTAATTCACTCATTACTTCCTTCACCTCTTAGTCTGGAGTTGAGTAGTGAGTCTAGTTTGAGTAATGTAATCCATCTTAGCCACTCTTTAGACTTTGATCAAATGGTCTTACTTGGATTAAATTGGCTTCCTACAGTATGGCTCATGCCAAGATGACGCCCCGTAAGTCCACTGGACCCAAAGGAGTTCCTTGTCACCAACTTGCCCCTAGAAATGATGGTGCTAGCAGTAGCAGTTCTAGGCCTGATCCCTAGACAGAGATACAGAGGATTTCTATAGAATTAGCACAAGCTACTAGAGATAGAGCTTTGGATGCTATACAGGTAGGAGAATTATAGGATCAATTGAGGCGTCTCACCACCGCGCATAGGAACTACGAAAGCATGTTAGTTCGTACGGTGGAGGAAAGGAATGAAGCTTGGCATAGGGAAAATGTAGCTAGAGCTAGAACTCATGAGCTAGAATTCTATGTAGAAGATTTAGAAGAACATAATACCTATCTATATGAGGAAGTTCATAGGCTAAGCAATCTACTAAATCCAAATCATGAGCCCCAAGCTGATGCAATGGACCCTGGTGTCATCCTTGCCGATGATAACGAATCGAAAGAAGAAGAAGATCCTAAAGAATTAGTAATGATCAATGAAAGTGATGAGGAAGGCGGTAATAATTCCAGAATGGATATCGAGCCTGAAGTTTGAAGTAATCACGAAAAGGAGTAGAGTTGTATAATAGTTAGTTATAGTTAAGTTATATAGTTTCATTTTGGTACTTACAGGTTCTGGTGTTTATATTAGTAAACCCTATGTAATGTATCTGGAGTAAGCTTTTGTGGAATTCAATAAAGGCTTGTGAATAAAGTTTGGTTTGTTATAACCAGATGCGTCGTACGCGGGGTTCGTATATTCCTAGAACTTCACAAGATGAGGATGGTATTCTAGATCCACCACCAGTTCCAAAAAATCTGGCAGATGCTATAACCGCACTTGTCAATGTGACGACTGAAAATTCTCGTTTGCTTCATGAGATAGCTCAGAGTAATCAGAATCAGATGCACGGAAATCGTGGTTGCCACCATAACAGACAGGAGGCTACATATGTTGATTTTACATACACGAGACCACCGGTGTTCACCAAGGCAGATGAACTATTGGAGGCTGATAACTAGCTTCGAACCATGGAGCAGAAATTTGATCTTATTCCATGTACGGAGTATCAGAAACCTACGTTTGCCGCCCAGCAACTTAGAGGAGCAGTAAGTGCTTGGTGGGCAAACTTAGTGGCTATGCAACTAGCTGGCATTCCAATAACTTGGGCTGAGTTTCGTACTGCCTTTAGAGCCCATTATATCCCTAAAGGAGTGATGGCTATGAAGCTAGATGAATTCCTTGCTTTGAAGCAAGGAGATCCAACCGTGATGCAGTATGTGGAAAGATTTAATCACTTGTCACAATATGCATCAGAACATGTCAATACTGATGCAAAGAAGAAGAGGTGGTTTATGAGAGGTTTGAATACCAAGCTGCAAACAATGATGACAACTTGCACCAATGTCACTTATCATGAGGCCGTAAATATTGCAATTGCTTCAGAGTCAAAGTATCGGCAGCATAAGGAGCTCAAAAAGAAAAAGAGTATGCCGTCTAGATCTTTTGGGGGAAATCAGAAAAGGCAGAGGGTGATTTATCATCCAATATATCATAATCGTCCTCCTTACTATCCACCATAGTCTCAAGCTAGGCAATAGTCAAATGCCCGTCCTGCTATAACCTATCTGAATTCATAGTCAACCAATGCTCCTGGTGGCAATGCTCCAACATCTCAAGGTCACAACTATCTGTGTTACAATTGTGGAAGGAATGGTCATTTCTCTAGGGAATGTCCATATCCTAGGCAGGCTAATTAAAATTATCACAAAGCCCCTGCCAATCAACAACAAGGTCAGGCACCAAACAAGAACCCTAATCAGAATGCTCAGAAGGGCAAAGATGAGAGGAAGACAGGACGGGTGTTCTATATTCAAGCTGGAGAAATTTCGGAAGGGGAACCAGTGATGATGGGTATGTTTCCTGTTGCCAATCACCCTACAGTTATACTTTTTTATTCTGGCGCATCGCATTCATTCATCAATAGAACATTTGTCGTGAAGTATGAAATTTCAATTGGGGCAACAAAGGAAAGTTTCTTTATACAGTCGCCCGGGGGACGTCTGTGTACTAAGGAAATGGTATACCAGGTACCTGTAAACCTGGGTGGGCATATTTTTCCCACTACCATGATTATCCTTAAGGATCAGGATATAGATGTAATCTTAGGAATAAATTGGATGTATTAGCATAAGGCTGTTATAGATGTTTTGAATAGGACATTAAGGGTAAGTTTGTCTGATAGTAATTCTCAACTTCTCATCCAACTTCCAACCCTAAGAAGATCAGTGGGCAAGGTTTGTGCAACTGCTGTTAAAGAGATTAGAGATATTCCGGTAATGTGTGAATTTCCGAACGTGTTTCCTAAAGATTTACCCGGTCTACCACCTGATAGGGATATATAGTTTAAAATAGAGTTACAACCTAGAACAACTCTAATTTCTCGAAGAGCCTATAGGATGCCACCTAAGGAATTGGCCGAGTTGAAGATTCAGTTACAAGAATTGATTGAGAAGGGGTTTATCCAACCTAGTTCCTCACCTTGGGGATGTCCAGCAATTTTTGTGAAAAAGAAAGATGAGACCCTGAGGTTATGTGTTGACTATCGTCCGTTGAATGAAGTGACCATCAAGAATAAGTATCTATTACCTCGGATAGATTTGCTTTTTGATCAATTGGCCAGAGCCAAAGTTTTCTTTAAGATAGATTTGAGATCAGGATATCACCAAATCAAGATAAAGCCTGAAGATATTCCCAAAACGGCATTTACCATAAGATATGGATTATATGAATACTTGGTAATGTCTTTTGGTTTGACAAATTCTCCAGCTCATTTCATGTATCTAATGAACTCAGTATTCATGCCTGAGCTAGACAAGTTTGTAGTGGTGTTTATTGATGACATTTTAGTATATTCCAAGAATCAGAAAGAACATGCGGAACATCTCAGAATTGTTCTGACCCGCTTGAGAGAACATCAACTATATGCCAAGTTCAGCAAGTGTGATTTTTGGCTTAAGGAAGTGCAATTTCTTGGACATGTCTTGTCAGCCGAAGGAATTGCAGTTGATCCCAGCAAAGTGAAGGATGTGCTTGATTGGAAACCGCCAACCACAGTTCATCAAGTTTGGAGTTTTCTGGGTTTGGCAGGGTATTACCGTCGGTTTATTCTAGATTTCTCTAAAGTATCAAAGTCCATAACTAAATTGTTGAAGAACCAAGTTAAGTTTGTCTGGTCATCTGATTGTGAAAAGGCTTTCCAGACTTTGAAAAGACTGTTGACTACTGCACCAATGCTAGCCCAACCAGATATCGAAAAGCCGTTTGATGTTTATTGTGATGCTTCAGGTATTGGTATTGGATGTGTGTTGATGCAAGAAGGCCGAGTCATTGCCTATGCATCCAGGCAACTTAAGCAGCATGAAGAACACTATCCGACTCATGACCTGGAGTTAGCAGCTGTGGTTCATGCTCTAAAGATTTGGCGGCATTACCTGCTTGGTATCCGTGCCATATGTATACAGACCACAAGAGCTTAAAGTATATCTTTACTCAGTCAGAGTTGAACATGCGACAAAGAAGATGGTTAGAACTGATTAAGGATTATGATTTGGAAGTATATTATCACCCGGGTAAAGCAAATGTGGTTGCAGATGCCCTCAGTCGCAAAAGTTATTACAATTGTCTGACAGTGAGAACAATGGGTTTGAATTTATGTCAAGAAATGGAGAAGTTGAATGTAGAAGTAATTCAACAAGGAAGTTTGACCAACATAATTGTTAAAGCCACTATTCAAGATCAAATTATTGCTGCTCAGAAGAAAAACAAGGGTATAGCCCATATCAAGGAAAGAGTCAAGAATGGAAAAGTGGAATGCTTTAGCATAGATGATGAAGATGTGTTATGGTTCAAGGATCGCCTGGTGGTACCAAAAGTTCCTGAGTTGCGGCAGTCAATTCTAGAGGAGGCACATGCTACTAGGTTATCTATCCATCTGGGAAGCAACAAGATGTACCATGACTTGAAGCAAAGATTCTGGTGGACTAAAATGAAAATAGAGATTGCTAGATATATACCAAAGTGTGATACTTGTTAAAAGGTGAAAGCTATACATTTGAGGTCTGATGGTGAATTACAACCATTACTTATTCCATCTTGGAAGTAGGAGGACATAAGTATGGACTTTATTGTTGGTCTACCCAAGACATCAAAGGGATTTGACTCCGTATGGGTTATTGTAGATCGACTCACTAAGTCAGCACATTTTCTTTCTGTCAAGACAATATATCCTACGATCCAATATGCCAAGATGTATTTAGCAAGAATTATGAGTCTCCATGGAGTACCCAAGACTATTATGTCAGATAGGGGTACACAGTTTGTCTCTAACTTTTGGAAACAATTGCATTCTTCATTGGGTACCAAACTTCTATATAGTACAGCTTATCATCCGCAGACTGATGGACAGACTGAAAGAGTCAATCAAGTACTTGAAGATATGTTAAGGTGTTGTGTCCTTAACTATTCCAATAAGTGGGATGAGTGCTTACCTTTGGCCGAGTTCTCATACAACAATAGTTATTAGGAAAGCATTAGAATGGCTCCATTTGAAGCACTCTATGGTCGTAGATGCAGAACATCGTTGAGTTGGTATGAGCCTAGAGAAAAAAGATTCTTTGGAGTTGACCTTGTGAAAGAAACAGAAGAAAAGGTTAGGCAAATACAGAGTAATTTGAAGATAGCTCAATCCCGCCAAAAGAGTTATGCAGATAGAAGACGAAGACCATTGGTATTTAACAAAGGAGATTTTGTATATCTGAAAGTATCACCAATGAAGGGAGTTACCCGTTTTGGTGTTAAAGGAAAGTTGGCACCTCGATATATTAGACCATATCAAATTTTGGAAAGGTATGGAAAGGTGGCATATCGCTTGAAATTACCTGAACATCTCGCAGCTGTGCATGATGTGTTCCATGTTTCTCAATTGAAGAAGTGTCTCCGAGTGCCTAAACAGAATGTTGAAGTTAAAGGAGTGGAACTTGAACCGGATTTAACTTATTCCGAATATCCTATCCGAGTGTTGGATCAGAAAGATCGTGTTACTCGAAGATGGACAATCAAGTTCTATAAAATACAATGGAATCAACATTCAGAAGAGGAAGCTACTTGGGAATCAGAAGATTACTTGTTAGAAAAGTTTCTAGAGTTTCTAGCATCAATATAGAATAGAGTACTGTTAGTTGAGCTCGATTGCTACAAATTGTGTTTTGTAAAGGAACCTCAGCTGTTTTATGGACAAGTTTTGGATGTTTTTGGATTGACACATTTCCTTTTCCATTACTTACTCTATGGCTTTGAATCTCGGGGTAAGATTTCTTTTAGGGGGGAGGATTGTAACACCCCGGGTGTTTAAATATTAAAAACATGACATGTCATCATATGCATTGCAAGGCATTTGGTCATATTGCAAACTTTGATATGCATTCACTAAAACAAGTTTATATTTGTGCTATGAGTGTTGAATTGAATTGTTTGAATCAAGTCAAAATTTGGTTTGGATTTGAATTTTCTAGAAAACCCTGATTTTCAGTATTTAAACCCTACCCTGAAAATCCATTTCAAAATCAAAGCACATTTTGGGGTTGAGCCTTAAAGCAAAAGTGTAGAGCTTGACAAGTTATACAAAGTTTGTTTTTGGAGTTTTTCAAGTTGTTTAGAAAAATTTGGAGTAATTCGAAAAGGCGTAATTCGTTAAATTTCCCTATTCGAATTCAAAAGTTCAATTCAAATCTAGACCGAATTAGGAGTTGGTTATAAAAGCAAAGTTGTAGAACTTTTGATTTTGAACAACTTTTGTTTTTGGAGATTTTTGAGTTGTTATGAAAATTTGAGAGTAATTTGTGAATTTTGGCGAATGGCAATTTGGTAATTTCTGTGAACAGTGTTCACCGCCTAAGCTACATTGCCGGCGATCCTTCGGCTTGCTTCCAGTCACGCGCGTGGCCGTTTGGGCGTCGCGCTGGCGAGGGAAATGGCTTCGCCGTGGCTTCCTTGTGCTTCCTGGCCATCGTTTATAACCTGAGTCGTCGTCGTCATTGCCGTTTTCTCCTCCTCTGTTTTCCAGTCGCCTTGCTCATCTCCGGCGAGCTCCCACCGTCGAACCAGCGCCTGTGCCGTCGCAGCGCAGCGTTCAATAGCTCCGCCTTATCCTTGCGCACCTAGCCAACCCACCAATTTAGTTTGATTTCACCAGGAAACTGCTGTGCGCGCTCTTCTTCCTCGCGGCCAGCAGTGTCCCCGTTGCGAGCACTTTGTCGTGGCCAGAGCTCCATGGTGCGCCTCTACCCCTGCTGAGTCTTGCTTCAGCTTCGCCACGATGTTGTGGTACTCTATGACCCATTGATTTCTCATTTTGACCACCATAGCCACCGGAGCATCGCCACCGACGACGATCTGCTCCGCCGTGCTTGCTCGAAACGTCGACCCACCTCTCCGTTGCTCCTCCAGCCTTGTGCTCTACTCAGTCGCGTTTGGGGTGAGCTGCTGATGCTTCCTGGGCCATCTGTTTAAGCTTTAGAGGTCTCACATCGCCAGCATAGCATAGCCACGCCGTCGTGGCCGCCATGGCCGGCGTAGTGCTCGGTCCAGTCCATAGCTAGTCTAGCTTGTGCCCTAGATCGATGCGCCTAGTCGAGGGTAGTGTTTTGGTACCTTGGTCGTCGCTGTTGGTCTTGCCGTCGACGAGATATCGTCGGTCAGCGCAGTCGCCGGTGTGGTCAAACGTGCGAGATTAGGGATGACAGGTGGGGTCGGGATGTCAGTGACTGCGTAGTTCAAAATGAATTTCTATTTTTCAGATTTGAATGAATAGTGTCTATTTTGTTATTTTTGTGTAGATTTATTTAGAGCTCCAAAAATTATGAAAATTTTTGTGTGACTCCTCTGTGATGCATATTATTTAAGAAAAATATGAAATATTGTTTTTCAGCACTTTTTGAATGTGATAAAAATTGCTCAATTTATTAATAAATGGATTTCCATGATTTTTCTAGGCTTATTTAATTGTCCAAAAATTATGAAATTTGTTTTGCCACTTACTTATCATGTAATGAACATTTACTAAAATTTTGAGCTCAATCAGAATAAGTTGATTTATTTCATAATTTTAAATTAAATAATTAATTCATAAAAGCAAATAGTAACCTTTAATGATTTATGTTTTGTTTGAAATTCTGGATTGAGTGATGACCTTGGGTCATTTGTTGATAATGATCCTTGGCAATTGATGTATGTGTTATGAAAAAGATTTAGTTTGTTTGACTTGCAACTATACCGCGAAGGAAAGTTGTATTCAAATTGTTAACTTTTGCATCCATCATCGAGCATCATGTTTCGTATTCCGCATCATGTTAAACATGGCATTGTTATTACATGTAGTGAACGAAGGTGAACATGTGGTAGTTAATCAAGTTGTTGAGGAGGTTAATCCGTCTGTTGAGGTCGGATCGAATACTTGTGAAGCGTCGCAGGAACTAGACTTTTTCGTCAACGAAGGCAAGCCCCTGATGTTTGAAATTTTGGATTGAGTGATGACCTTGGGTCATTTGTTGATAATGTCCTTGGCAATTGATGTATGTGTTACAAAAAAGATTTAGTTTGTTTGACTTGCAACTGTACCGCGAAGGAAAGTTGTATTTAAATTGTTAACTTTTGCATCCATCATCGAGCATCATGTTTCGTATTCCGCATCATGTTAAACATGGCATTGTTATTACGTGTAGTGAACGAAGGTGAACACGTGGTAGTTAATCAAGTTGTTGAGGAGGTTAATCCGTCTATTGAGGTCGGATCGAATACTTGTGAAGCGTCGCAGGAACCGGACTTTTCCATCAACGAAGGCAAGCCCCGGATGCATACAACCCTACCTTGTATTTTACAAATTGATTTCGCTTTTGCTTCTTTTTACTGCATTAAGTGATTAGGAGTCAAGTACAAGCCAAATTGGTACATTACCCACCTTGTTATTCCATATTTACCATATTACCAGTTTTAAATTCGTATATGCCTAGTTTTGCTTAGCTATGCGTAGAACGATGAAAGTCGGGTGATTACCTGCCACCTGCAAGTTTTTAATGGAACCTTGGTTACTTATGTTATCATGTGATATGGGAATGTGGAGTAATAAATCTAGATCGGGCGGACTCAGTGTGTGTGAGCCACAAGACATGGAGGTCTTGTGAGCGGGTTCTTTCCGCCTGTGTCGATTAAGGTCCGTCCGTTGTTGAATTGCATGAGGTGAGACTTTGTAGTACTAACCACATACTCCGGTAAGCCTTTACTCGGCTATTCTATTACAGGAATGGCTACTCGCGCACTGGGAGTGGAGAGATGGCGGGAATAGCGTGCACCCACGTGGCCATGGGCTGGATTGGTGGAGTACTGTGTTCTCGGGTGGCATAGACCCGTTCTTGTTTAGAGGATCCGAGGGTAGGTTGGTATACGTAGGTCGGGGATCTGCATATGTCGTGTGGTCTGGAATTCCCAGCTGGGTTCTTAATCGGTTCGAATCATCGTTGCTCCTCGGTTATGGAGACTCAACTCACTGTTCATCATCGTAGTAATTAATAACTGGAACTCGAATAAGGCTTGTGAAGGTGTTGGATATGAAGTTTCATGATCTCAACACGGATCGTGTCATCTTTGTATATGATTTTATGAAGTTTTAAATGTCGAATTAAAGAATTTTGCTAAAGAGCTTTTACGCAAAATAACTTTGATTATTATTAAAGCCATACCTTGAATCCCTGAGCCTGCATTCCTAAGTTTATCAGTTAATATTTTGGTTAAGTCTTGTTGAGTACTTTTGTACTCAGGGTTCGTTGACCCTTGTTGCAGGTGAGCCTCATGAGCAGATCTATTTTGGATCGTGCTGCATGACTGTTGTTCCTTGTGATGACGATGAGAAGTGAATGTGTGGCCCTTGGGCAGGGCAGTTTCATTATGTGTTTTGTATTATATTATAATGCCAGTCCACTATTTCATTTTGTAATAATCATCGAACTTAGTTGTGAGGTTTGAAACTTCTGTTTTGTAAATTATGTTATTGTAAGACTTCCACTGTTTTTACTCTGGTGTAGATATTTGAATAAATGTTGTTATACTGCAATGACTCTGTAACATGATCCTGCTCGGAAATTATAGATGATTCGGGGTTCCCCGAGGACACTCGATAGACTTCTTAAGTTACTAGGAACATATGCATAGATGTCAAAGGTCATTGGACAGTGACAAGTGCATGTGGGTCCTATAATTTAGGAGGTTCTACCACATGTTGATGAAGATAATCAAGTGATGATGCCACGTCAATAGCAATACATAGCCTCTCAATTATATCTAGTGCTTTTTCTTCACCATCTTGCATGATATGTTGGTTCAGCCATTGGTCTAAATTTCCATTTGGTAAAAACTCATACACTAGGGCCTTGAAGTCACGGCCCTGAAAATCAATACTTGAGCAGACCGTCAATATCTTAACAAGGTTTCGATGTCGAGTGCATCTTAATGTCTTACATTCTGCGACAAAACTTTGAGATGCACCACGTTGCATGAGGTTTAGAACCTTAACAGCGATGGCTTTATCTTCGTCACTGTCTCTCATCCTTCCTTTGTAAACCGAGCCAAAGCTCCCTTCTCCAATGAGATTCTCAAGTGCAAATCCATTTGTTGCATTGACCAATTTAGCATAAGAGACCCTTATATACTGCTCACTCAAAACTGGCCTTTGTAGATTTGCCTTTGTCTTCCGTCTCATTTGGTTGATTGCGTATAGTGCAAATACTAATGTGCAAAGAACAAATCCACTGCATACTGAGATTATTATGGCGAATTTCTGATGTGTCTTCTTGGTGGTATGGCTTGAGCAGGGTAGCAATTTCAATTGAGGGATACCGCCACATAAGCCATCATTTCCCCTAACCAAGATTGCAGATGCATTGAGAAATACCCCATGTGTTGGGACTTGACATTGGAATCTGTTGAATGAGAGGTTCAAGGAAGAAAGGCCTGTCAAGCTACCAAGGATTTCTGGGATGGTCCCAGATAAATTGTTGTAGGAAAGGTCGAGCACCAAGAGACCCTTCAGATTTCCTAGTGACAAAGGAATTGACCCTTGAAGAAGGTTTCCAGATGTATTGAGATGTTCCAAGCTTTGACATTCACCAATGGAGGTTGGAATCTCGCCAGAAATCATATTATTAGAGAAATCAAGTTCATTAAGGTTTTTTAGATTTCCTACTTCTGGTGACAATGTCCCTGATATGGAATTATGGGCAAGACGCATGAAACTCGTCAAGGTTGATATGAAAAATAGCTCTTTAGGTGTAGGACCAGAAAGATTGTTGTGAGAAAGATCCAGTGACTGTAAAGGACAACTGCTGAGGCTAGAAGGTATAGCTCCAGAGATTGCATTGGTACTAAGGTCAAGGATAATAAGTTGTGTTAGATTGCCAAGAGTTACAGGGATGGGTCCTGACAAATTATTATTTGATAAATATAATTTGCTCAATTTGTTTAGTTTGATAAGAGATGCAGGAATAGTGTCTTCGAGAACATTATGTTGCATGTACAATTCACCTAAGCCGATGAGGTTCCCTATTGTTTCCGGTAGTGTTCCTGTTATAAGGTTGTCTCTTATGCCAAGATACTCCAGTTGAGTTGATAGATTACCAATTGAATTTTTTTTTGAAGACTTCACCGGAGGGGGGAGAGCCCCACCTGAATGATTTTCCATAGATTCTGGCAAGCTGGTAAATGGAGGGTGCTAGGCACCTAGAGTTTACATGGTCTTAATCGTACAGGGCATTATTTCATGACAAATAAATTACACCAGTGATCAGCAATGGAACGGTCTTGGGAACGAAGGTGGTTGCTCCATAGGCGACATGTTTCCCTGCAGTTGTACAGGAGGCGGCTCAGATAGGGTTGCTGATGGCGAAAGACGATGTCGTGGTGATGGTTCCAAATCTGCTAGCAACACAGTAGTATCATCATCAGGAAGTGCTTAGCCGGGATATGTGGTGGCCGTGGCATCTCCCATAGGTGAGTTGGCTCCGGAAGGTTGACCCCAGTCCAGCCAACATGATTCTAGAAAGTCGAAGGAACCAGGCAGCGAAAGATGAGGTGATCGGCAGTCTCTGCTGCATTACCATAGAGTTGGCAAATGTCGTCGTCGAGGACATGCTTGAGGTGGAGGTTGTAGCGGCACTGTATGCGGTTGTTTACCAATAACCAGCCGAAAAAATGTACCCTGGGGGCGCTCGGTTTCTCCAAACGAAGCTAGAGAAATTGCACGGGGAGCCCATGGTCTTGGATGCCTAATACACGGCTGAAGCATGGAGAGTTCCTAGCTGGCTGGCAAATTTGGAATATCTGCTGTCTGGAGCTTGTGTTAAAGTGATGTTGCTGATCATTTCATTGAGGGCATGCAGCTCTTCACTTGCTTGGGGTGACAGCCTGGTGAGGACCTTGGAGGCAGAGGCATCCGGCTTCGTGTAGTGGGAGAAAAGGCAGGGGAAGACAGTAGCGAGAGGCAAACCATCAAACCAAGAGTCATGCCAGAAGGATGTAGTCCGCCCGTCGCCCAGCTGCACCTTGGTGATACATCGATAAGCTGGTAGCAAGGATCTGAGGGCCGACTAGCGACTGCCATCACCATGGTCGGACATGTTGAGGATGTCTTTGTGCTCTCTGACCCAAGCAGCCCAAGCTGACTGTTCAGGATGGTGAAGACGGTGGAGAAGCTTCAAAAGGAGGCAAGCATTTTGAGTGGCAAGGTCCTTTACCCCGAGGCCTCCTTCCAAGGAAGGCCGCTGAACATCGTCCCACTTGACCAGGCATTTTGCACCGGATGTCTTATCTTTGCCGGACCAAAGGAAAGCTCGTCGTCTGCTATCAATGGCCGAGATGATTCCCGGGGGCAGCGCGAGAGCCTGCATCATATAGGTGGCCAGACTGTCTAGAACTGAGTTGACGAGAACAAGTCTGCTTTGGTGGTTGAGCAGCGCAGCCTACCACCCAGAGAGCCGCTGGTCGACCTTGGAGATCAAGGGCGCGAAGGCGGCGAGGTTAAGCTTGACATTTGAGAGTGGTAAGCCAAGGTACACCTGAGGAAAGCTTGCTTGCTGGCATTGGAGGAGCTGGACGATCCGTTCCAAGCGGTCTTGCGGTACGTGCATAGGCACAAGCGTGCTCTTGGAGTAATTGATCTTGAGACCAGTGGCCATGGCAAAGCTATCCAAAGAAAGTTTGAGTCTCCGGATGTCTACTATTTCCGCTCGCACCAGTAGGAGGGTGTCATCGGCGTACTGCAACACTGGGCAGGGGCCATCTACAGTAGGGTGTCTGATGTTGGAATGCTTAATGAGTCGTTGAAGAACATCAGCTACCAACACGAACAGATACGGTGAAAGAGCATCCCCCTGTCTCAAACCTCTCTTGCAGGTAATCCAATTCCCCGGACAGCCATTGATCAAAACAGCTGAGTGAGATGAAGAGAACAACATTTGCATCCATTGTAGCCATCTATCTGGGAAAGCTCTGGCAGCCAGGATTTTTATAGTACTGTCCCATGAGACAGAGTCAAAAGCTTTTGCAAAGTCTAACTTGAGTACCACTGTCGGGATTTTGTTGCGGTGGCAGTGCTGAACTAGTTTGGTGGCATACACAAAGTTTTCTGAGATGGAACGGCCCCTAATAAAACCAGTTTGGTCGATATCAATGAGTTTCTGGATGTGTCTCTGTAGCCTTGTGAGAATTTTGGTAATAATCTTGACTGGGCAGTTTTGTAGAGATACTGGTCAGAAATCTTTTGGTGAAGAGGCACCTGGGCACTTAGGCAGTAGAACAATATGCGCTCTATTGATACGATGGAGGTCAGCTGTGTAATTATAGAAGCTAGAGAGAAATGCCATTATGTCATCCTTAATTGAGGACCATGCAGAAGAGTACCAAGCAGGACCAAAACCATCCGGACCAAGAGCACTGTTAACATTCATTGACTTGACTGCCAAGAGAGCTTCAACTTCAGTGAATGGAAGAATAAGATCATCCAAAATCTGGAGGTCTTCACTGTTATATAGGGTGGAGAGGTCAAAATTCTAGGACGTTGCATTGGTGATCCCCAATATGGAAGTGTAGTAAGCTGTCATTGCATCAGACTTATCCTGGTGGGTGATCAACTGAACCCCATCAACAGTGATGGTTGCAATTTGATTTTTCCTACGCCGCCCAGAAGCACGTGCGTGGAAAAACTTTGTATTAGCATCTCCCTCCTTCAGAGCCCTGAACTTTGCTCTTTGCTTCTAGTAAGCAGCACGCTGGCATAAGTACAGCTCTAGGCGCTGAGAACAGAGGTCCCGAAGGCATCGTTCACCTGGAATGAGAGGTCTGAACTCTTCCAAATAATCAAGTAGACGAATAATGAAGTAGCAATTATGATATAAGTGGGGTGGGAGTGATGCTTACACAGCCAAACCTTTGACGCCTGCCGAGCTACTTTGATCTATGCAACCAGGACAGCAGCCTCATTGTCACCGGATGGCACCAAATGCCAGGCCATGAGAGCAGCGGGGAGGTAGGAGGGATCAAGCAGCCAAGAGCGTTCAAGTCTGAAAGCACTTGGTTTGGGAATTTTAGATTGTATGGTGGCAATGATGGGAGTATGATCAGAGGTAGGGCGGTGGCCAGAAGTGAGCGTGGTGGATGGGTACAGCTCGCCAAATCCGGTGCAAATGAAAGCTCGATCGAGTCTAGCTAAAGTAGGCGACGCCCGTTTGTTAGTCTAGGTGAAAAGGCGGTCTAGGAGAGGCAGCTCAAAGAGTTGCAACGCGTCGATCGTTTGGTTGAAGCGCGAGGCGAGAGAGAAGTTGAAATTAGCATTGTTTTTGTCAGAAGGGGAGCGAGTGAGGTTGAAGTCCCCGATAAGGAGCCATGGGGTAGAGATCGACGACGCAACTCCTGTCAGGTCAGTAAGGAACTGATCAGTGAGGGAGTGGTCAGATGGCCCGTACACGTTGGTGATGGTGAGATGATCATCACTGGCAGAGGATTGGAGCAGCGTAGTTATGGTGAAAGATGAAGTGGAGCTGCTAATTAAGCTGAAGGAGGAGGAAGGCCAAGCAGTAAGAAGGCCTCCACGCGAACCAGCAGCCGGACAGGCATAAAAACAATCGAAATTAAAAGGAATAAAGGAACGGTAAGAGTGAACATCATCGACTGCTAATTTAGTTTCTTGCAGGCAAATGACGGATGGATTAGACAAAGTGATATTGTTCCAGACCACGACACACTTATCAGTAATACCCAGACCATGAACATTCCAGGAGAGGACGACAAAGTTCTGAAAATTACGACTCATGGAAACAAACAACCGACGAGCAACAGACATAGCTAAATGATGTTGATAACCGAACGGGAGGAGGCACGGACATGGCGACGGAGCGTAGTCGATCATGGATAACGACCAGTGGCCGCTGCCACCGCAACCGCGCGCCTGGCCGGGTAATCGAGCTCGGCCGCCTTAGCCAGGCGGGTGAGGTCGAGGGCCTTGAGGGGGTTCTTCTTCTTGAGAAGGCGGCGCTGGACAACCTGCTTCTTGAGTTCCTCAGAGCACGGGGCAAGACACTCGCGCAGAGCCTTGCGAGCGATAGCCTTGGTCGTCATGTCGATGAAGGAGCCCATGTCGGCAGCCGCAATCCGTGCATTGGCCCGCGGCGGCGGGGCCGTCGCTGTGCGCTCCCGACGAGCGCGAGGAGCAACAGCAGCAGCCGAGCCACGCTCTATCGGAGGGGTGCAGGACCGCCAAGACGGAGGGCGGCCATGACGCCGCGCTGGCGGTGCCACCGTTTCCTACACAGGGGGCACAGGGTCCGGGGCACTCGGTTCCTGCTCAGGAGAGTGCCAGGGCAGAGCGAGCACAGGCGGCGCGCTATTGCTGGCAACCGGCGTAGGGCAGTCGGTGCACGGAGACGGCAAGGTGATGATGGTGGGGAGATGGGGCAGCAGAGCGCAGGGATAAGGTCGGATGATCCCAAAGAAGATGGAGTCGAAGCCGGGCAGGTAGCGCCATTCGTTGAGCGGGTGATCCAGAAGCGTCGTGGCCGACTCCGACTGAGTGAGGAAGAGAGGGCGCCCCTGGAAACCAGGGGGAGGCAGCGACACGGAGCTGGAGCACACCATCGCGTGGATGTCGGAGGGCGATGTCGCGGCGCCACGCGGCGGCTCAACCAGGTGCAGGGCGGAGGACGTGGTCACGGCCGCGGAGGCCGCGCTTTCGGTTCCTGGCACACCAGCATCAGGTGCCGGCAAGGAGGTCCCCGCCACCACGTGCGGTTGGGAAGGCGACGTCGCAGAAAAGGCACGAGGCGACGCGGAGGGGACCGAGTCCACTGGCTGCGACGCGGCTACCAACGACTCGGGGGAAGGCGCAACAGGCAGATCCACGGCCGTGACATCCGCAGGAGGCGGATCCGCGGGATGACCGGCCATCGAGCCAGTAGCCGGGGGCGCAGGGGCCATGGTCTGGCCGGACAACGTGGAGGACCCCGAGACAACACGACGCGTTCCCGAGCCGGCGCGGGGAGAGCTAGAGCCAGACTGCACGCGGTGACGGGGAGGACGAGGATGACGGCAATGTCGCTCCATGTGGCCGGACGTACCACAGCGGCGACACCTGACAGGATCGCGGCAGCGGCGGACGTAGTGGTCGGTGGCCAAGCAGCGAAAACACGCGTTTGGAGGTGGAGTGAACACGATTGGGCGGGGAGGGCGAGGGGGGAGGGGAGGTGAACGAGTAACTTCGAGGTAGGAGCGGCGCGGTGGACCCGCAGGGTCCGACACGGGCAGCACAGAGTCACTCGGCGCGGGCCGGTCGGTGGGCGCAGAGCAGCTCCTGTCTTGGCCACGAAAGTCAACCAAATCGACCGCCTGGGCACACGTGGGAGGCAAAGGAGTGGGGAGCAGAGGGGGGAGAGAAACATCGGTCTTCGCTGGTTGGTTTCTGGGTTGGTTTGGGCTGGCCGGTGCTGGTTTATTGTGAGAGGAAAACACTATTGGCTGGCTGGTTTGGGCTGACTGAAACCAACAAGCGAACAGGCTGAAGGTAAGGACGACGACTGGACACACGTTTGAACGCGCCCGATTGGGACAGGCCCGTGTTATGTTTTTGGGCGTTGGTAGTTGGCGGTTGGGTGGCATTAAATGCCTCGGCAACCTGGCCGGCCGCCGCCGCCGCCATGGGCTCATCGACATGCACGTCAAGCGCCATGGATCCCAAACGAAGCGGACTGCGAAGGGCAACGAAATGAGCGACATTCCAAGACGCGACAGTCACCGTAAAAACGAAAGGGCGGCAAGATCGAGCTTTCAAACACACTGGAGGCGAGCTGAGGCAAAAGGCGAGGATATTTGAAACCTGGTTAACATTGAGGGCGAGAGGCGAGGAAGAGATGGACGGGGTGAGCCAGAGGGTACCTGGCTCCGACAAGGGGACGCCTAAGAAGACTGGAGCGACCGTGGTGAAGCAGTTCTGGAGGATGAGTTCCTGGAAAGCAAGGCCTGGCCTGCCGGCAAGGGACACCACTGCATTGTTTGTTGCGGCGGTGGAGGTGTCGTCACCGGTCTGCACAGACCAAAGCAGATGGGGGGTCGCCGGACTTGGCGACGAAGCAGAGGTGGTGGAAGCATTGGCATGGGGGGTGGAGGTGGGGGCAGAGGGCTGCACCGGTGGCGGCGCGAGGGGCGTCGCCACCCGCTCGCCGGGGTCGAGAGCTTTGGCCCTGGGCATCATTTTCGTCACTTGAGATATCACCAATTGAATTGGGCAGCACACCACGTAGTTTATTAGCACCAAGTTCCAAATCTCTCATATTGCTACAGTTGGTCAAACTAGTCATAAAGCCCCAATCAGCAAGATTGGATGCTTCAAGCTGATTTCCTCCTAGGCTCACAGAGGCAAGGTTCTGTTGGTGACTTCCCAAGCACTGTGGAATTGTTCCGGATATAAAGTTTTCTTCTATTTGAATGATTTGAAGCATGGAAGTATTGCACAAGGATGACGGCAGCACGCCGTGAAATTGATTAAATGCCACAAGACACTGTTGTAAGTTTGGAAGTGTATTGCCTGAATTAGGTGGAAGAACCCCGACCAGATTATTGAATTGTATGTTCAGAATTTCAAGAGAAGAGAGATTTAACATAGGAGGCAAAGGGCCTTCTAGTTCATTAGTATCTATGTAAAGTTGAGTGAGGGCATGGAGGTTTCCAAGAGCATGGGGTATGGAACCTGAAAGGTTGTTGGTTGAGAGAGAGAGGATTGTAAGCTGCTCAAGACTTCCTAATGATTCTGGGATTCGGCCCACAAGACCATTGTCTTGAAAATCTATGACTTGTAATGAAGTGAGGTTTCCTAACCATGAAGGGATACGCCCTTCAAGCTTGTTGTTCCCCAACTCAAGATAAGAAAGAGACGAGAGACCTTGAAGTGGCGGTATGCTTCCTTCTAAGCTATTGTTGTAAACATTAAGAAAGGTCAATGCTGAGAGGTTACCAACTGAGCTGGGGATGGTTCCTGAGAACTTGTTGGAATCTAGGCTAAGTCTTACGAGGTTGGCGAGGCTGCCTATACCTGTTGGGATTTCTCCTATCATGCTGTTAAAATCTAGAGACAGCACTTTCAGATTCACAAGGCTTCCAATGCTGGTAGGGATTCTCCCTGTAAGCCTATTTTGGTCAAGACTGAGTAATTCGAGATTATACAGCAAGCTGAACTCGCTTGGGATCTCCCCTTGCAAGTTATTATTGATGAGTGAGATGTTGACAAGGCGGCTACAATTCGAGAGTGAAGGCGGAATATGTCCTTGGATGGAATTGTAGCCAAGGTGCAGAGTCTCAAGGTTATAGAGATTACCAAGTTCTGGTGGAAGGATGCCATGAAAGCGATTCCATGAAAGGTTGAGCTGCCTCAAGTACGTGAGGTTGCCCAGCGTGGTAATGGTGCCGAGAAGGTTGAGCCCACCGAGGTCCAACGCTACCACACGGCCACGGCGGCTTCCCCTCAGTCCGCATGCCACGCCATTCCACTGGCACATCGGAACAGACTGGTTGCCCCATGAAGCCAGGGCCCGTGACGGATCGCTCCTCACAAGCGACTTGAATGACATGAGCGCAAGATGGTCAGTAATGTTGCTTGTGGATGTACCAGCTGGAATGGACTCTAAAGCAAGCGCCATGGAACTAGCAGAAGATGCAAGGAAGACGAAGGCGAGCAAGAATGACCTACAAGATAGAGCCATTGCTGATTTGCTGGTAATGGAGAGCTTGGCTGCTGGGGAGGTGGTCTTTTTGTGTTTGTTTTAGCAAAAGGCTGCAGGTTCGTCTGGTTTTGGATCATGAAACCAGTAATCAGTATGTCACCAGAGCTGACTCAGTCAAGGTCAGTATTGTTAATTTGTCTGTTAATTGCGCTGCATAGCTGCACGTGAAAGATTCCAATTTGCTAGTGGCTGCTAGTTGCGAGCAACAGGCTGGTTGCAAGTTGCAACTGCCTGGCGGCTTGGGCTCTTCAGCTTCCGCGAGGCTTGGTCCATCATGAGATAAACATGGAAACGAAATAAGTTGATGTGAAATCAGATGCATTTTAGCTCGAATAGTTTGTTTTTTTAAGACAAGAAAAGGATTGAAGGTGGAGTCGATGAATGAATTTGGGCAGCATTGAGGAGTCTGCGCTTCGTCTGTTCTTCAGCTGCCCTTTTAGTCAAGCAAGTTGGCAATATCTTGGAATTAGTTGAGATCTCACAAAAGATTTCTTCCAAATGATGCATCTTGCTAAGCTCCAATACCAAAGCCTCTTATTTATGGAGATATTCATCATAGTTGCTTGGCAAATTTGGAAGCAAAGAAATAATTTCATCGTTGACAGAGATCACCCGTTTTTTGATTCCTGGAAAAATTCCTTCTTTGAAGAGGCTAGTCTTCAGGCACACAGATTTAGTGAGCAAAAGCGCCCAGACTACCTATTGTGTATAGATGCCTGAGTATAGTTTTTTGTCTTGGGCTTGTTTTTTTGGTGTTTTTTTGCCTCTCTTCTGAGGTTTCTTTGTAGTCTTTGTTTTTGTTTAATATAATCTCTACAGCGGGGGGCTCACCTGCTGTATTTTCATTAAAAAAAAGGAGCAACGGGGCATCATCTTGGTGTTAGTATAATCCTTGTTAGTGAGCCAAAAAAGAAGTCAATGAGTCAAGTTCTGTACAGTGGGTCAAGGGGTTTGTAAAAAAGGTAAGGCCTTCCGCAACGGTGCAGTGATGCTCTGAAAGAATCTGGGTCCCATTCTCTTTACTGGCATTGCTCCTCATTATACTGCAATGGTAGGCATCGGAATTGCATGGACCCACTGAACCAGGAAAAAAAGGACAGCTTGCGCAGGCAAGGACAGGTAGGAGAGAGATATGGGTGGCTGAGCAACTTTCCTCTACATGTGTTGCTCCCAACTTTTCATAGCTCCAGTGGCAGGAGCGGTGCTCAAAACTTCTCTTCTTTCGAAATATCACTTAAGTCATACATTGCGGAAGGCCTAAGTTAGCCCACTCTAGTCTTCTCCTTAGTTTCTCAGAAAGTCACTAGGAAATTTCTAGGAAAGCCACAAGGACTAGTTTTTTACTATATAAAGAGACGTCGCTTATGCCTTTCTTTCACTGAGGAGGCAATGGTGTGGTTTGGTGGTGTTCTATTGTTGTGCGGGCTGTTCTTAATCCAACCGCGTCTAGTCTCTATTGTTTTAAATTGTTAGCTCATGGTTGTTTGAAGTAATGTTGCTCTGTTATTTTTTGTTGTTTTATCTAGTTTGGGATAATCTTCTTTTTAATATAATCAGCAGCTTTCTTGGTTGGTTTGTTTTTCTTTTAAAAAATATTTTTTAATATAATCAGCAGCTGGTTGGTTTGTTTTTCTTTTCTTAAAAAAAAAGGATGCCAGCCGCCAGTAAATTCAACTGAAAGAACCTAACCAGTGTAGGCGACGGAAAAGCGATGTACTCGCTCGTCTCTAAATAACTTGTTTTTTTTTCGTGCTATACGTTTTAACTAGATTTACAGAAAATGTGTAATATTTATATCTCTAAAAAAATTCATTATAAAATAGATTCAACATCTATCTTATGATATTAATTTTGTACCATAAATATTAATATTTTTTATATATATTTAATTAAAATTGTTTCTTGAAAAACAAAATTGACAATTGTTTAGGGACAGAGAGAGAGTAGTTGTAGACTAAAGTTGCACTACATGAGAAGCTACGTAGGAAAACAAATGAAAACGAAGTGCCCGCACAATATCAGCAGTGCAGCACCGTGATCAAACAGCACGCAAGGCAACTGCCTGCCTTTCTCCCGACCCCCAGCAGACTCTCCACAAACAGGCGGATGGCATAGTATTTGCGTCAGCATTCCCCAAACTCGTTAAATTTGTGGCACAGCAACCGCCTACCTTGCTTCCGATCAGTACGCAAAACCACTAACCACACGCGAAGATTTACCCAGAAGTTTACTGCATATTTGCATTAACTAATGACTGTACAACTTAACTCATTCGCTTCATGTATACATGGGTCAGACTATCGTCTACCTCGTCAACTTCAAGCAATCCCAGGTGGACTCCTGGAAACTGCACTACCGCCATGGAATCCCATCACATTAACATAGGTACTGTATAGCTCAAGTCAAATTTAAAATGGCAGGGATGTATTGCAGATTCACTTCGGTTTTTGGACTGTCAAAAGCATGCAGGAAGCTGCCCAGCAGAGACCCGGCAACTCCAGATGTCGCAGTTATGGCTTGTGGTATGCAGCTGCTTGATCTTGCAATTTAGTTGAGCTCTCAGGTTCATTCTTAACATTGCTTGGCTCATCGACGGCCATCGCACTAGCATCCACCTGCTGCAGTTCACAGCACCATGAAGAGAAAAAGACAAGCTTTGGTTAGTTGAACAGAGTCAGAGTGTTGATAGTATGCACTCTTCGAGTTCGTCCATGTGGTATTATATCAGTGAATACAAAAGAAGGCACTTACAGGAGCTTGCTTCGAGGAACCAATGTCTTCTGCCATGGGTTCCAGTCCTCTATGGTCAGATGCAACTCTGCCACCATCCTGCACAATACAAGATCAATAAGAATGTCAGCAGATAATCACATTAGTCGAGAAAACAGAAGTGCAAAAGGAAATGAAAATACCTGCACTTTGGTCTCATTTTCACCAAATTCTCTCTTAACTTTTATACCTAGAATGCTCCTCCTACAAAAGTTGACAAGGGGCACACATCAGGATGAAAAATAAAACCCAAAACGTAATGAGTAGTAAATCAGAGAGGGAGGGAGGGAGGGAGAGAGAGACCTCGCTGACTCTTCCACAGCCTTGTGATCATCCACTTCCATATCAGAGTCGGGATCATGCCGTTCATCTGGATCATCTTGATCTTCATCTGGCTGTACATCAAACATGTCCAAAAACAATCAGGTTTTGACTTATCACTTCCAATACAATACCAGGGCAAATTCAACCAACAATAAAGATCATTTGTGAAGTTACATTTCTGATTTCTGATAGCTTAACACTTGTAGCCAATCACTTTATGTAGATAGTTGAAGACTTGAACGATAAAACTAACTAAAATAAATTATCAATCATCCAGTTTTAGTTCATGTTGGCATAAATGATATATGTTCAATTCAGCATGATAAGTCCTAACATTCAGACTGTTTGAGGCCATGGAGCATAACACTAAGTGTCGATGCAAAAAGTGATCAACTAGTAAATATTTGTCGTTTTGCCGTACGTTGTGATCGGATGTGGCCTAACACCCTTCTGACATGACCTGACGGTACTATTCTGCAGGCGTGCAGGGTACGGTCCTCGGTATTGCGGTTTGACTTCAGCGCCCTGCCTTACTTGCTTCGCCTGATTCTTTGGGTCCTTACCGAGCGGGCATCCCCGTTCGGTTGTTTCCCAGTCGACTCCGACCGCGCCGGTCGGAGAAGAGCTGTAAGCAGAGGTTCGGTGAACTCCCGGTCGGAGAAGTGGGTCGAAGTCGGAAGCCAGCGTCATCATCTCCTTAGCTAGGCCTTCCAATTGGAGAGACGGGCCAGAGTCGGAAGCGAGCGTCGTTCCTCCTTGGCCAGGCCTTCCGGTCAGAGAGGCGGGCTGGAGTCGGAAGTGAGCGTCGTCCCTCCTTGGCCAGGCCTTCCGGTCGGAGAGGCGGACCGGAGTCGGAAGCGAGCGCCATTCCTCCTTGGCCTGACGTTAGGTATTTGGGCCGACCCAGGAGTTGCGCGTCGTTCGCAACGTCGTCTACTGGGCCGAGCTTTTTGCTGGGAAGCAGGTCCATGAGGGACCCCGGGTTTACGAACCCGACAGGAGCCCCCGAGCCCCCGGGCGATTCGGGTAGAATCGCCTGGGGGATTTTGTGTCTTGACAGCGGGTGTGCGTGAGCGCACCCGCGGGTGTAGCTCCCGAGCCCCCAGGCGATTCGGGTAGAATCGTCTGGAGGTTTTTCGTTTTGACAGCGGGGGGATTTTTTGTTCTGACAGCGGGTGCGCGCGAGCGCACCCACGGGTGTAGCCCCCGGACAATTCAGGTAGAATCGTTTGGGGGGGTTTCGTTTTGACAGCGGGGGAATTTTTTGTTTTCACAGTGGGTGCGCTAGCCCTCGAGCCTGCGTCCAATTGGTGAGTTGGTTGGAGCCTGAGCATCTTGATACTCTTTCCTGGGGCCGCAGATTGAAGTTCGGGGCGTTCGCCTGTGTTTGTCCCGACCGCGACCTGCGCGGTCGGTTGATTTCCGGAATCGGTGTCGGGCGACCTGAGCCCCCGAGCCCCGTTGGGCTTGGTAGGGGTTGGTCTAGTTTCGTGCGTTTACCCCGTCCGCGGTTTCCACAACCGGAGGGCTGAGCTAACATCACTTGCCTCGATGGCTCGAGTGACGCGCTCTGTGAGCTCGCTAACGGGTACGTTCGAGTGAAATCCGGGTCCGTCATTTGTGACGGGGTTGGCATAGCCCTCATGTGGCATTCCACTACTCCTTAACCCGCGTCCCGGCAGATGCCCGGGTCGTTCCGGAGACCGACTCAGGTGGCCCGCTAGCCTCCCCTCGATTGAGATTCTGTGGGCATGGCTCGAGGTGAGGATCGAACGAGAAGGTTGAGATGGCCCTGTCTGCTTCGGAACAGATTGGGCGAGGGCCGCTGGGGCTCATCTGCGTTTTCTCCCCTGGCTCTGTTTGACGCGAGGCGGCCTCGAGCCCTTCGCGGGCTGGCCTTCGAACCCCGGTCGATCGTTGTTCATGTTGAATGAGGCAACTACTGCTTCATGACGCAACACGAGGCGTTGTGATGCATTAGCTGCATATGCGATACTTTGGATGAAAGAGATGAATGAATGATTGTATGAATGAATGTGCTAATGCGTGTATGAGAATGGATGAATGAATGATCATGCGTCAGAAAAATGAAGAGGGTTTGGTAAAGTTACCTTGATGACCAGAGTGACAGACTTTGAGGAGTTTTTATCGGATATGTCCGAATAGGATCCGTGTTCGTCGTTCGTGACGGAGTCAGCATGGCCCACATGGGGCGTCCCTTTGCTCCTTACCTGTCTCTTTGGCATTCGCCTGAGCCATCCGATCGACTCAGGAGGCCCGTTGATTTCTCCTCGACGGAGATCCCATTGTTAGGACCTTCCAAGTCTTGCCTGGGAAGGTGGAGGGCCACCTGCGTGCGGTTGCGCCTTGTTTCCCGCGCCCGGCGTGCGGTAGTGGTTCTGCAAGCGTGCAAGGTACTGTTCTGCAAGCGTGCAAGGTATGGTCCTCGGTATTACGGTTTGACTTCAACGCCCTGCCTTACTTGCTCCGCCTGATTCTTTGGGTCCTTACCGAGCGGGCATCCTCGTTCGGTTGTTTCCCAGTCGGCTCCGACCGCGCCGGTCGGAGAAGAGCTGTAAGCAGAGGTTCGGTGAACTCCCGGTCGGTGAAGCAGGTCAGAGTCGGAAGCGAGCGTCGTTATCTCTTTAGCTAGGCCTTTCGGTCGGAGAGACGGGCCGGAGTCGGAAGCGAGCACCGTTCCTCCTTGGCCAGGCCTTCCGGTCGGAGAGGCGGGCAGGAGTCGGAAGCGAGCGTCGTCCCTCCTTGGCCAGGCCTTCCGGTCGGAGAGGCGGGCCGGAGTCGGAAGTGAGTGCCGTTCCTCCTTGGCCTGTCGTTAGGTATTTGGGCCGGCTCAGGAGTTGCGCGTCGTTCGCAACGTCGTCTGCTGGGCCGAGCTTTTTGCTGGGAAGCAGGTCCATGAGGGACCCCGGGTTTATGAACCCGACACTAAGCTTGAAAAATAGCATCAAAGTGTGCTTCAAATAAAAGAATATTCTGTGGCAAAAGCCACTCTTAATTTTTAACTATAACACAGTCTCTGGTACACAAATAATTCAAATGAACTGAATATCAAACAAAATATGGATGAGAAGAAATCCACAAAAAATGTGGAAACTGGAATGTGTGCACAATCTTGTCATGCCACCTCAGCTGAGAAGCATAGCACATGCATGTATATCACAACATTGAAACACAGCACGTCCACTGTATCAACAGGTCAAGTCACATAGATCAAGACAATGTTAAAGAACAACAATAGACACTAGTTCATTTGTATCTGTAGTAGAAAAAGGGTGCCAAGCTTCTACCATCCTTCCAACGTTGGTCGACAAGATAAGAACAATGTTCTAAAAGCAGATCTATTAGACGTTATACAAGGAACAGGTACCCACCACGTTACCATTTACTGAAGGCTGTCCAATCAGTACTGAGCAGTTAGGATCTAATTTCAGTTACTAACTAATATTTAAAGCATATAAGAAATAATATAATGACTGGATATAGGTATCACTACCAATTTGCTTTTAGGAATCTGCATCTGGTAGAGATAAAGCTATCACGAATTTTAAAATAAATTGAAAACACACATCTAGCACTCATGAGGGGACACACAATTATCTTGCTAGTTATAACAGGATGCTCAGTTGCTCACCTCAGGTACTTCTGTGTCAGGAACTCTCTCTTGAAACTGGACACTAGGAGCATGTCGAAGTTTTGAAAGATTATCCAGAAGTTTAGATCTTATATCATCCAGTTTGTGTCGTGTATTTTTGTTTTCCATGTTACTTGGTGCAACATGAAGAGTGTAATCTGGACCGAAGTATTCATAGTACTCGTTGACAGGCATCTTGTCTTCAAGCTCTTGGCCAAGAGCAACTCCCGTCTGCACAAAATATATTTTTTTAGGGAAGAAATGGATGAATCAGAAGTGCAAATATATTCCATTCTAACATATGCAATCTAAGTTTTTTAAGAAAAAATCCTTGGTACAACAGGAAGGTGGCCTGTCAGTTAATTTGTTTTCTGTATCTACCAATAATCTACTCTAAGCTTGACTAACAAAGCACTTTTGCTAATCCCCAATATAATTTGAGGAACACAAGGTGTTCTGTTATTCGATATGCTTATACACATCTATACTCTTTAACATATGCATTTCAGCAAGAGAACATATACTAACATTCCAAATCATGTGTTACATGTATAGCTCAAAAGTCAAAACCAAGGTCATGGGTATTCTGTGAACGAAATTGCTAACAGCAAGTGCACACTGAAGTTAAAAAATACAATCACATCAGGTTCTAGCATTTTCTAGCTCGCATTTCGAATCATCAATAAATAATATTAGCTTAACCAACCCATGTTGGCAACTGCAGTACACAGGCATAAGGATTCAAAAAAATCAACTTTTACTTAGATCATCATACCTCATAACACCAGCAGCGTGCAACATTTCTTATGGTATATCCACCACCACCAAGGAGCAACAATGGAACATTGAAAGACCTCATGTACCTAACACATTCCGCATGACCTCTGATTGAAAGATTGAAGCAGCCCAACCTATCCCCAGACAAGGAATCAGCCCCACACTGAAGCACAACTGCGCCAGGGCGGAAAACCTCCATAACTTTGCCCATGATTGGCTTGAAAAGGGACTGGTAGCTTTCATCATCAATCCCATCATCCAGAGGGACATTCAGGGAGTAGTACTTCCCCTTTGAGTGCCCAATGTCACGGATATCCCCTGTTCCTGGGAAATAATCCCCAAACTTGTGGAACGAAACTGTCATAACCCTGTCTGTTGTGTAGAAAGCCTCCTCCACTCCGTCCCCATGGTGGATATCGATGTCGACATACAGAACTCTCTGTAAATATTAATTGAAGCATCACATGTTAGCACAGCAAAATGACTAGGAGTGATTTGATTGAACATTCATAGACGAGAAGGGAGGCTATCAATCAAAACTAGTGACCATGGAAATGGAGAAAAAGTTGTTATATCTACTTTTAGACCTAATCTACCCCAAATCGTACACATACCCATCACCAAGTAAATATAGAATTAGACACACCAGCAAGCAAATTCGAAAAATTATCCACTATTGCGTAACTACATGGAAACGTATCCAACCAAAACGCTTAATTAATCGAGCCAATCAAAACAAACCAAGGGAATAGCGTTGAGGAACCATGAACATCACCTCGTGATGCTTGAGCAGCTCGAGTATGGCGAGCACGATGTCGTTGACGTAGCAGAAGCCCGACGCCTCGCACTTCTTCGCATGGTGGAGACCACCGGACCAGTTGATTGCGATGTCGTGGCCGTGGTTGAGCTTGACGGCCCCGCCGACGGAGGCGCCCGCATAGGTCTGGCAGAAGCTGTAGAGGCCGTCGAAGACGGGGCAGTCCTCGCCGACGTTGAAGCGCTTGAGCAGGCGGATCTGGTCCTGCTGCGTCTCGGGCGTGACGGAGCGCAGGAAGTTGATGTAGTCGTCGGCGTGGAAGCGGCAGAGGTCGCGGTCGCGGGCCGGGTTGGGGCGGTACACCTGCATCTGGTTGAGGAGACCGTAGCGCGCCAGTAGCGAGTGCGTCATCCGGATGCGGTGCGGCTTCATCGGATGGCCCTGCCCGTAGTAGTAGTTGCCCACATCCGGGTCGTAGAAGTAGCACACGCGCCGCTTCTGCCCGTCGGGGCCAACGGACGGGAGGGAGTTGCCGCCGGAGCCCGCCGATGACGGGTCCATCGCCGCCGCCGCCGCCGCCGCAGGGGATTTGGCGTTTGTGTGGTTTTTTTTTTCTCTCTCTCTTTTTGGCGGATGCCGGAGCCTTTTGTTTTCAGAAGAAAACGGGCGGGGTCTGGCGATGGAAGGGGAGGAGCGCAGAGCAGAATTTATACAAACGGGAGAAAATGGAAGAAGGGACTAGAAAGCGAAGTAGGCGACGGCAATTGCAAAACGAGGGTTTTGATTAGGTTCACCGATCGGTATTGGTCCCTATTGGTATACGACTACTGGTTTCTCTTCCTGAAAACATTTTTTTACTTCGCCTTTCTTGTTCTTATTATTAAGAAATGAGAAGCATAAGGATCGGATATCTTCTATCTCCTATGTCTAAACAGAAGATCTCTAATAAAAAATTCTCTACCATCTCACGAAGCCACATCATTCAAAGACCCACAAGTCACTAACCTCTAAATCAAGCAAATGCATCCCAAGCGTCTTTCTCACAGCTGTGTTACTAGCTCAAGCGGTTCTCCGTTTCCTGTCCTCTAATCACCCTCTATCTGATCCACTTCCTCCACGCATAACACCATCTGCCATCCTTTATACCTAAATCATCCATGTAATCAGCCTGTAATACAGTAAAAAATGTTCTCTCTCTTTCCCCTCACTCAATTGCATGCAGCTCTTAGGTGGACGATGGTCAACAAGTTCTTGCGAATGGAGGATGTCACGAAACCGGTCATGCCAATCCATTATCTTAAGCATCTAAGCATAATCTGCATTTAAAAATCTCTATTTTCAAAAACCTTGCATATCAATTTCTGTACTTTCTGGGCTCTACAATCGACCTGTTCGCTGATTAATTTCTGGGCTGGTTTAGACTAACTGATACTAATTTATTATAAAAAAAAATACTTTTAGCTAACTGATTTGGACTGGCTAAAACCAGACAACTAATATTTCCTCGGATAGTCCGGTAGGACATCATAACACATGTAACATGTCGTATGTGAGATATCACACACACATCCCCACTTGTCACACACACAAGCCTCTCCCTCGTTCATTCTCTCACACGCACCAGGAAAAAGAACAAAGAAAGGAGATAAGAAGAGAAGAAAGAAGAGGAGGGAGGAGACGCACACGGAGCACCGTTGTAGGATGCCGCCGACGAGCTTCCCCGTCACTACCACGCTTTCAAGCTCGCCGGAGTTGAATGAGAAGACCTCAAGACTTCATCTTTATTCTCAAGCCACGGAGGAGCTCCCAAGGTCGATCTCCCTCTCTAGGTCGTTCCAAGACGAGCTGTTGCAGGCGGAGATCCCCACGACGTGGTCAGCAAGCCCCAAGTTCTCTCCCTCTCCATCTTCCTCTCAATCACCCTCCACACAAGCTTCAAGTTCATCCATGGTCGCCACAACCATGGATGAGCTCGAGCTCCACAACACCATGCATGTTGAATCTAATACCTAGAATGAGTTTCCCACATCACTAGGAGACTATGGAAACAAACCGCATTAAAATGGATATCTAAATGCACCCGGAATCATCTCTGACATGTTTTTCACATGTGCTAAACTGTGTTTTTCAGTCCGGCGCTCTGCAAGCAGTTCGCCAAAACACATGTTCTCTTGAACTATGCGGTGCTCACCGGGACAGTCCGCCCACCTGAACAGTTGGTCACTACATAGTAGAAGCCCCATATGCATATATGATCTTGTGTAAAATTCATAGAAAATTTATTTTAATTTCAAAAATTATGAAGTAAGTTTTGCCGATTTCCTTATGAGATTCTCTATCATCTAAACATGAGTTTGAAAACCAAAATAGATTTTTTTTATTTTGACTAAAATTTGGATGCATTATTCTTATTAAATAAATAACTCATTCTCTAAATCTTAAAAAATCTTGAGACCAAATTTTTAGCTTTCTTTGAGGATGCTATCTAGAAAATATATTTTGTGCATCATCTCATTTATGTGTGAACTTGACATACCTTTTGAAAGGTCCTAATATGGCTAGAGGGGGTGAATAGTCTATTTAAAAATCTACAAACCAACTAAAGCAATTTAATTAGTATAACAACTAGCGAAAAACAAATTTACTTTAGCTCTATAAGGGTTGCAAGTCACCTATCCAACAATTCTAGATACTATGATTACTAGACACACAATTTACTAAGTCAGTACTCACTAAAAACTCTCACACTTGCTATACTAAAGAGCTCCACTAGATGAACTTAAGCTACAAAGAAAGCTCTCAATTCTAGTTACACTAAAGAGCTTGCTACAACTAATTTGCGAGAATATAAATGAGTAAGTAAGGTGATTATACCGCCGCGTAGAGGAGTGAATCAATCATAAGATGAATACTAACTCAACCAATGGGAGAATACCAAAGGGCAAGAGACAACCAATTTTTCTTTCGAGGTTCACGTGCTTGCCGACATGCTAGTCCCCATTGTGTCGACCAACACTTGGTGGTTCGGCGGTTAAGATGTGTTGTACGAACCTCGTCCACACAATTGGACATCGTAAGAATCTACCCACAAGTGAGGTAACTCAATGATAGGAGCAATTCATTAGAGTTACCTTTCGGCGCTCCGCTAGGAAAGGCACAAGACCCCTCACAATCACGCGATCGGAGCAAGAGACAATCACCAACCTCCGCTCGACGATCCTTGCTGCTCCAAGCCGTCTAGGTGGCGGCAACCACCAAGAGTAACAAGTGAATCCCGCAGCGAAACACAAACATCAAGTGTCTCTAGATGCAATCACTTAAGCAATGCACTTGGATTCTCTCCTAATCTCACAAAGATGATGAATCAATGATGGAGATGAGTGGGAGGGCTTTGGCTAAGCTCACAAGATTGCTATGTCAATACAAAATGACTAAGAGAATGGGCTTGAGCTGGCCATGGGGCTTAAATAGAGAGCCTCCACAAATAGAGCCGTTGGCTCCTCTGTTCATTGAAAAAACAGGACGACTGGACGCGCCGGTCAGATCGACCGGACGCAGAACCCCAGCGTTCAGTCGCGCGATGCACGCCACGTGTCCCCTGCTTCAAATACTGATCGCCCAATCTCAACGGTCATCAGTACATTTAAGTTGTGACCGGACGCACTCCTTGAAGTGACCAGACGCACCAACACCAGCGTCCGGTCGTTTCCAGTAAGGTTCCACTCACGACCGGACGCGTCCGGTTATGTCCGACCGAACTCGCCCAGTGTCCGATCACTCGCCCACTTCTCTGTGCGCTGCCACATCATCATGACCAGACGCTGAACAATGTTCAGCCAGAGTCCAGTTGCCTGCGTCCGATCGCCTGCGTCCGGTCAAGAGACCAATGGTGGCCTTCACTGCGCGCCATTGACCGGGACGCATGACCCTAGCATTCGGTCACTGCGTGACTAGCGTCCGGTGCACTCTGTGAAACCTTGTCTTTTCTATACAGGGCGCCGATGGCACCATCGGACTGTCCGCACTCTACGGGCGGACACTCCGTCGGTGAAGTTTCAAACCCTTGCTCCCAAGTGCTAAACACAATGTATATCACCTTTGTGCATACGTGTTAGCATATTTTTCACAAACAATTTCATGGGTGTTAGCACTTCACTAGATCCTAAATGCATATGTAATGAGTTAGAGCATCCAGTGGCACTTTGATAACTATATTTCGATACGAGTTTCACCCATCTCTATAGTACGGCTATCAATCCTAAATGTGATCATACTCTCTAAGTGTCTTGATCACTAAACCGAAAAGTCCCTATTAATTTCACCTTTGCCTTGAGCTTTTGTTTTTCTTCCTCCTTTTTCAAGTCTAAGCATTTAATCATCACCATGGCATCACCATTATCATGTCATGATTTTCATTTGCTTCACTACTTAGAGTAGTGCTACCTATTTTATAATCACTTTGATAAACTAATTAGCACTTAGAGTTTCATCAATTCACCAAAACTAAACTAGAGCTTTCACCTTTTCTAAACCTCACATGTGAACCTAACACTATAAACCTTTCGCTTTTGAACAATGAGCACATGTACCTTGTTAGATGGACTCCTAAGCACCTTAGGAACACATCCACAGCCACGAGCTAGCACAAACATGCAAAAATTCTAGGTGAGGATTTCATTTACGAAAGCCTAAAAACACACAATGTGTTCTCACGGACAGTCCGACCGATCATCCGGATAGTCCGCGAGAACACCTACAGTTAGAAACATCTCGCAAAAAACACTTCTTCTAAAAAACAATTTGACCAGATTTATAGAAAATGGTATTAACATTTGTATCTCTAAATAGAATTAGTATAGAAATATATAATGTGATTAATCTAATAATGATTATTTAATATTATAAATCTTAGTATTTTTTTTATAGATTAGTCAACTTAAGTTTATTTGACTTCTTAAAGTTTGAGATGATGAAAAAATGGATAAAAATTTCATAGAGATAAAACTTATCGCACTGTGTTACTGACACAGACATGGTATTTTTTATACCACTCAAAGCGTAATGATGGTAAATATATAAATATTCCAAACTTATCTCTACTATTTTCACGAGAGTTTTAGGCCTTGTTTAGTTCCCCTAAAGTTTACTCCCAATTTCATCGAATGTTTGGACAGTTTGCACAGTTTGCGACTAATTTGCGAGATGAATCTTTTAAGCCTAATTAGTCTATGATTTGACCATGTTGTGCTACAGTACACATGTGCTAATGACGGATTAATTAGGCTTAATAAATTTGTCTCGCGGATTACTGATGAATTCTGTAATTTGTTTTTTTATTAGTACCGAACACCCCATGTGACACCTGATGTGACACCAAAAAATTTACACCTGGATTTAAATGGCCTTAGACTGTGTCCAACAACCGCGACCCATAATACAAGACCCATTCGTCCTTTGGGTAGCGCTACGTGCAAAGGGTTTAATATTTATTTTTCGTCTTTTTCAACAATAAGACTCGAAAGATAACCCTTTTCTGTAAATGGATCTTCAGAAGAGATGATGCTTGGATTTAGATTATGTCTTTTTTTTTACACATAAAATAAGTTTTTTATATAGCGAAGAGTACTGTGTTGGAGAAGTATTTTAGATTTGAGTTCCCTGATCTTGTGTTCCAGACAGCCTTAGAACCGCAACATAACGCTCCCCAAAACGCAGAATAACCAGGCTGCCCGTTTTCTTCCTTCCCTGCCGAAGCGCGGCGTGCGCCCCTTTTTGTACTAGAGAAGTTCTAGAAGCTTCTCGAAACATCGCTCCGTCCCCTCCTTCGGTCAAACCCCAGATCCCGAAGCCCCAGACCAGCACCGCTCCGCATGGACCATCCGTGGCGCTTCCTCGCGGGCGCCGGCACCGGCGCAGACCTCTGCCCTGTCTGTTGCGCGCGCCACTTCCCCTTCTGCCCGCCGCCGCCTCTCCCGCCGCGTCCCTTCCCCTACGACCTCCAGCCGCCGCCGCCCCCTCCCCCGCCGAACCCCTTCCCATACGACTTCCACCCGCCGCCGTCACCGCCGCCGATGTGGGGCCCTCCACCTCCCGGGCCGCACGACCCGCGTCCCTACGAGCTCCCCGGCAGGGAGGGGCCTCACAAGCGGATGCGCGTGGGCGAGGCACCACCGTTCGATCCGTACGACTTTGTGCCTCCACCGCCGCCGGGAAGGGCTTCTGTGGAGGGCAATCGGCTGCTCGGCCTGATCCGGGACCATGGGCGCAATCCACTTCCTGGTTGCCCACCTGACGGCGGCTTTGGTTACGGAGGAGGTAGATTCTATCCCCGGCAAGGAGATGATTTTACGGATTTTGACCAAAAGTTGCCACCTCCCATGCCGATTCATGATAGGCATAATGGCTTCGGTCAAGGTTTTGTGATCGAAGAAGCCCCTTACCGGAAGTATTTTGACGTTGCCAATCACCATTTCCATCAGTTCCACCCAGAGGCATTGCCTGGTGTGCCGCTGCACCCTCCACTGCCTCTCTATCCTGAGGCAGCCAATCCCCATGGTTCACATGCTTGGCATCTTGAGGCAGGTGCTGTACCACCACCAGCAGAGCCTCCATTCCCCTCTAACCAGGATTACCGTGCTGCACTGCCACGGCCAACTGCAAATTCGTCATTGTTTCCTGTCCTTTCTGGTTCTCCAACAACGGAAATTATTCCATCGACCACTCGTACCTTGCCTCAAGCTCATCCGATGCCAAACACAAACCGTTATGATGGACACATCAACGATCAGGTGCCTCTATTCTTTCAGCACCTATGTATTGTAGAAGTTTAGGATGGCAGATGGCTTATTCTTACATCAAAAGCGTTGACCACTGTTTGCTTATTCACTAACAGGGGCCAGGTTTCATTTATCGACCGCAGTCAGAGCAGAGCTTGATAGATGGAAGGCCGACCAGTGCACATTATTCTCTGGAAAATTCCAAAGTCACAATCATCAATGCTTGTGATTTGTTCAAGCCGCCCCTTCGTGTTTCACGCCCTGACCATATTGTTATCATCCTCAGAGGGCTTCCAGGTTTACTTGAAATACTGTTGACTTTCTTATCATTTTATTATTGACAAAAATAATTGCATGCAAATTAAATAATATTTATCAATTTCAACTTCCTAAATGATTATGATAGCGGTTCCTACTTCATAGCATGGAATGAAGTGATAGGCCAAACAGTGTCATACATTAGCCCTTTTACATTATGGATGAGGATGAAATCAGCACACTTTGTTCTGTTGTTTTAAACTGGCAATTTGTAAAGTTCATATTGCATATGTGGTTTGCATAACTGAATGATTTTGGCTTTATAGTGTCCCAAATTATCAATTTTTGTATTCAATAAAGTTATTTCACAAAGCCTCAGTTAGGTTGTCTTTCACTATGGTTGTGAACTATAATTCGTACAAAACTGTAACATGTAGGTAGTGGAAAGAGTTATCTGGCAAAGGCATTGCGCGATCTTGAAGTTGAGAATGGTGCAAATGCGCCTAGGATCCACTCCATGGATGATTATTTCATGATTGAAGTTGAGAAGGTCAGCAGGGATTGGAGACTACTGTTCTTTCCAATATTGATTTAGTTTGTGTAATGATTGTCTTAATCTGGGTAATCTGGCCAATGTTCTCTTAGAAAGTGGAAGACACTGAAGGCTCTAAATCTTCTAGTGCATCAAAAGGGAGGAGGCAGTTGACCAAGAAAGTGATTGAGTATTGTTATGAGCCGGAAATGGAGGAGGTGATATTACTTTCAGCAACTCTGTAATTCTTTTTATCTTGTCATATGCACCTGCAAACTCGAGCTCGCTACATTAGCAAAGCTATTACACTCAAATGCTATCATTTTTAAAAATATGCAAAGCTAATTGCCTAGTAATTCAACTTTTCATGGTGACGCTTCTTTGTTGATACTAGGAAAAGGAATTTTAAGGTATCTTTCAATATACGATGCCTAATGATAACATTTTAAAAATTAAAAATGAATCATATGCTGCCCCTCCAGAACATCAACATATAGAATTAGGTCCATTTTTTAGGCCTTCTCTGGGCAGGCTTTGAATATAAAGTTACAAATAACTTGTTTTTTGGTTTCAACTCAGTCCTTGCTACTTAATTTTTGTTTCTGTTCTTTTTGCCTGTTTATCAGCTATTATCTAAACCCGTATTGTCATTGCTGATTTTTTCTGTGTATTTCATAGACGTACAGGTCAAGCATGTTGAAGGCATTTTCAAAGACCCTTGATGAAGGAAATTTTACATTTGTGATTGGTATGAAGTTATTTAGAGCAGCTTATACCTCAATCATACTTCCCAATTCCCATATGTGGTATTTTCTTCTCATGGTTGTCTCTCCAATATTCTGGAGGCCACATATAGTTGCCTTCAAATTTCATGGGTTAACGAAAAACTTTACCAGGCTTATTTTCCCCTCTTTCACACAATCAGTGCTACATATCAGCAGTCAACACCTTCATGTACCAGTGAAAGATATTCCTTTTCTTTTCAGCAATCAGAAATTTTTTTATTCTCTTTTGGTTGGGTCGTCAGTTATGTGCTGCTTTGTTTCCAAAAGTGATAGGATGGATAACTTGAAATTTGGACAGTGCCCACTTTTGTTGGTACTTCATGATATTTTGTATTGTTTAAAACTTCAATTTTAGTAACACTTTAGCTGCCCTAGCAAAATTCAGCGGTTGTGCACCAAGAGATACCTTCAATTCCAACGGCTGATGCTGTGTTTCTGGTAACTGACTTTGTTTACTGCTGGTATTCCTGGCCGTTTTAGTGGATGACCGCAATCTGCGGGTAGCTGATTTTGCTCAATTTTGGGCAACTGCGAAGGTAAATCCTCAGTCTCTGATGTGTTGACTACAAGATTACTTTGCTTATGGATTTCTTCTTTTTTGGGGTTTGACCCATTAAAGAGGCGCCACTTGCTTGAAAATAAAAATTCACCTCCAAGGAGATGATATATTTTTCTTTTCCTAAAAGGTATTATATCATGTGGAATACTTTTATCTCATTACAAGGAACAACCCTTCAATTGTTATTTTTCTTTTTAAGTGTCCTCATGCTTGTGTAATTTTATCCTTCTCCCTCCATGTACTTGTTGGTTGTTACCCTTACTGTATCATTTTGTATGGTAGCTGGCTTGTTTTCCATTCCATTAGCATTTTTCTTACGTGCCGAGTAGTACTTGTTTTTGCTATCGTTCGTGTTCTCTTTTATTGGTGCAGTAGACCATAGTTCTACATGGCCAGAATCAACTACCGCACTGCTGAAGAAAGCAATGTTGCTGGTTTTGTTGGTCTGAAGTGTATTTTTGCATTTTGGAGTATAACTTGTTGAGTGCTATTTTGTGAAAGCTATTCAAAGTGTATATTTCAGTGGATTAATCTTGTTTTTGTTAGACGATATTGACGTTTCAGGAGCTACTCTTGCATGCTATTTAGAATTTGATTTCTTTTTAATTAATGTCTCATCTCATTTCATAGTGAAATCATCCTGATAGTGTTCTGATTCCTATTTTCTCTTTTGCAGAAATCAGGCTATGAGGTGTACTTGCTGGAGGCACCATACAAGGATCCAACGGTAATTGCTGCAGTATTGCCAATCATAAGTCCGCTCACTGTTAAATATGTATTTAGATGTTTGGTAACTACCTACTTTGTCATGCTTGGAGCATTGGATGAACCTAGCATGTCTCATTTCCCTTTTTTGACATAACTACATGATATTATCCACCAAATCTTCTAGTGTGTACTGGTCCTAATCAATCATGCACATTCAAGTCTGGAAATTAGATTTAATTGGAGGCGGGCAGAAATTTTGCCAGAATGTTGTATCTTCATAATTTCAGTTACTGTTCTTCAGTGAAATCAAGTAGATTATGTGTTCCAACTTCAGTAAATTGTATACTTTTGCTTAGGGCAGTCCATAGAATATTTTACTGGTTTACAGTAGCAACCATACAAAAGTTTGTATATAGGCACCAACAATAAGCTTTCTGCTATTGGGTTTTGAAACCTTTTACTAATTGGATACTGTTATGAAGGATTATCTTGTATATCATTCTTCACATGACAGTAATGCTAATGCATGCATCTTCAGAATTGCCATTCCTTCTATTTTGTATCTCTACTTTTCTATTTACTGGATTAACTAAGAGTCTTAAGATTGCTTTCGTTATTGCAGTTACCTCATTGTTAACTATATCATAGCAGGTGTTTGATATCCTTATGAATAACAGGGCTGTGCTGCAAGGAATGTGCACGGATTTACATTGGATGAGATAAAAAAGATGGCAGCAGACTGGGAGGAGGCTCCACCACTGTATCTGCAGCTAGATATACATGTATATTTCTTGCCATTATTTATAGTTGCAGTTAAGAACAACTATCATGTGCATGCTTATCATGTCTCTCATCATTGACTATCCTTATTTCTCAGTCATTGTTCCATGATGATAACCTTCGTGGCCATTCTATACAAGAGGTAATGATATTCTTTAGTTGCTTTTAGGTAGATTGACATGTTAACAATTTTTGTTCTGTCAAATAGGTAGATATGGACACTGAGGATGTTGATGATGCTAATGACACAACTAGCATCATTGCTGAGAACTCGCAGAAGGCTGTACAGGATCCACCATATGAAGGTACGCCTTTATACATTTCTTTCATTCTTGACCTAGGATGTCACTGGACGTAGCTTGTCTGCTTAATATTCACCTCAATTACGAGGAGGCCTGTAATGCACAAAACTTTATTAATTGGTTAGATGTATACCACCTTTTCAAGGCCAGAGTTTGTGATGTACTAGGATAATGATTTAGGGGATCGACCAAGTTTGTACTTCTTGATACGCTCATATTCACTTTGTCAATTTAGCTATATATACTATGGGAATTTTAATTGGAAAAAGGGGTGTGGATGTGCTGTCAAGAATTTGAATCTGCACGGAAACAGGCCTTCTTTTGTAGTGTCATCTAGTGCATTCTTGTGTACAGCTAGTATATATATATATTCCATGTGCTCAGTTAAGATTGTCATCACATTGAGGTTTTACAAATAGTTAAATAATAATTGTCTGCAGGCTTCTCAAAGCCAGAGGAGAAGTGGAACTCAGAAGTAGAAGATGACCTGGATGGCTTAAAAGAGCTAGGACAGAGTAAATGGTCAACAGATTTTGAGGATGACACTGAAAAGTCTAAAAATACAGAGGAAAACACACATGCTCTTTCTGGCCTGGCCCAGACATATAGCACTGGACGCAAAAGTGTCAGTTGGGGTGATCGGGTATGCTTATGTTTCAGTGTGAACTTTATATGTTGGCGCTCTTGTACTTTGTTTGTGCTATTTTCTCAAAATAGTTGTGTAGTTATCATCTTTATTGAAATGTGCTTCTAACTGCTGAGCTAAAACATATATATAGTTTACTAGTTGGACATATTTGTTCAGTTATTTCTCGCATAATATGGCACTTCAGAGATAGAACTCAATGGCCAAGCTTATGTCATAACTACACTGTTTCTGTTGACAAGTGCTCATCCTTCATCTTATATACTTTTGCAGTTTGAAAAGGGTGGGTTTTCCATTTCTGCAACTAAAAGAAAACTTACTTCGTCACTAGTCATAGGGCCTGGATCTGGGTACAATTTGGTAAGTATCGACTCTGCCAACTTTTTGACATTTAGTCAGTAACACCTCAAGTTTCTGCTGTTATACATCATTTGGCCTACCATCTGTTATTGCAAAAGCCACTTCTATGTTGTCCATCCTATTTTATTTCATCTTGAAAAGGTGAATTCTGCCATCATGGGAATATGGAATGGTGAAATAGGACATTATAAAGGAGCAGTGTAGTCTAGTCTAAGGAATGACTTTATGTTTTACTTTGCTTACTATATTCTATGTTTGATTCTGTTGGGACTTGGTGCTCTGGTCTCAACCAATGATTTATATTCTTCGTTTGTGTGCCATGATCCAATGTTACAAGCTATGATTGTTCTCACTGTTACAGTGTAGTCCAGTGAGCAGCACCTCTAGCAAACTTGTAAGCATAGAACTGTATCTTGCAGGTCTCCAACCCTTTGGCTGAAGATGATTCCACAGGGACAAAAGGGAAGACAAACAACGAGACCAAAAGACGGTTCAGTGAACAACTTCGTGTTGAAGGTGAATCCTTCAGGGCAGTTTTTGACAAGACAAAGCAGAGCATTGGAGTTTTTGAGAATGGAGATGAGGAATAATCCTTGACTAGAGGTTCTTTTAGTTTGCCCTTCAGTGTTTTGGATGCCCAAGATGACTTGGGAGGGGACTAGTGCAGACAGCTTGGAGTCAAGTCACAATTTTGAGCCATTCACTGAATTGTGGGATCCATATTCCATAGTCCAGTCGCCTTTGCCAAGGGCAATGAGCGTTCCAATGTGCCGGTCAGCGAAAGCAATGCGGTCCTGTAAGTAGATATAGGTGACAATTTTTTTTTCACGGGCTTGGCCTTACAAGGGCAACCCACACCGCCACAAGGATGCGCTGTACCAATGTATCAGCCACGCTGATTAGTGGCCAGTAGTTTTTACATGTTTCTGTTAGGAGGTTACAATGAGAAACTATTCGTCTCTATTTTCTACTACTGTAACGAGTAAACTGTCTGAACAATTGTTTTTTTAAAGAGATGGTAAGAGCTCTGCCTTGCAGACTGCAAGTAGGATTGGAAAAAAGAATGAGGCATAGTCTAGCCTGTAGCCGCCATGGCAGGGATGCCGTAGCGGCCTACAGAACTCACTCAACGAAGTGCAATGAATGATGCCCAACACAGAATAATGTCGCTGTTGAACGTCTTCTTTTGCTCGTATCGCAATGGCTAAAGGTGTGGAGCATCCATTAAAAAAAATCCGTTGGTTTCTCTCTTTCCACAAGTTTTACACTGTAGATGCATATCTCATTGAATTTTTGATTTTCCTGTTTTGGCACTGTCTTTACAACAAATTCTCACCAGTCAGAAATGGAGTAATCAGCCGCTTGAATATGCAAGGTTAGAGGGAAATTCTTGCTGGTTCCGTTTTGGCACTGTCTGAACAATTGTTTACAGCTGATCTTGCTGGTTCCGTTTGCCAGCTAGTTAGCTGATCTTAGCTGGTTCCGTTTCCCAGCTGCTCTGTTTGTTTCGCTGAAAAGCTAGACTGAAAAGTACTGTTTATTGTTTTTTTTTGTGAAAAAAAACACTGTACCATGGCTGATAAGTTCAAACAAAAAGGGATGCGATAGCGCGTTTTTTCATTAAATATCCTAAAGCTGTTATTTCATTTGCTGTCGTTATCACCGAACGGAGACGGGTCTCTGGCCTTCCAGGCATAGTGGTAGCGCTGGACCCGAACGTTTCTACGCCACTCGTATTGCATACGAAATATTCCTAGTTCACTGCTACACTAAACTTTACCAAGGCAGACATAAACGATTAATCGAGGCAGACATCACAACCGCCTTGGTCAAAAGGTCATGGCAAATGGGATCGTTTCCGAGGTCCGCCTTGGTAAATAAAATAAAAAAAACAAAAAAGGGATACCCGTGGATAAGCCTGGTGAGCCCACCCACGGGCCTGCGGAGCCCATCCACGCGCCGCACCGCTGCTCGCTGGATCCACACCGCCGTCGCGTTCGCTTGTTGGAGGAGGCCGCCCGTTGCTCGCCAGATCCGGCCACCACGGGCGCAGATCCGGCCTCCAGCCGCGGATTCGGCCACCACGGGCGCGAATCCGATCAGTCGTCGTCGGCGGCGGTGGTGGATGTGGTCCGGCGGCGGATCCGCTTGCTCGTCGTCATCGGCTGCAGATCTGGGTGCGGCCTAGCCTCGTCCTCGCGCCGCCGGTGAGGGAGGGAGAGTAGAGCCACTGCTGGAGAGCGCCCTGCGCCGCTGGAGGGGCGCCGCTCACCCAGGCCGTCGCCTGCGCCCGCCGGAGGGGCACCACTCGCCTAGGCCGCCACCCACGCCCACCGGGGGGGGGGGGGGGGGGCGCTCCTGTAACAATCCATGGTTTGCATGTAACGAAAAACCCAACTTTTTAAATTTTTTCTTAAAACATTGCTTGTCATTGTATTGCATGTAATATTAGGTCAAACTTAAGTCAATTGTTTCCTCTTCTAACCCTGATTTCAAATGAAAACCTAATCCCTCTTCCCCTTATTCAAACTGAATTTACAATGATCTTGTACACCATATAGTATAGATGCATGAGTGATTTGGATCTTATCTTGTGTGTGCTTGGAGGTAGCCCTTCTTCAAAAATCCTTGTGTAGGAAATAGAGACCACAAGCAGCTAGCGCTAGCACATGGACCCTCACGCACCAGCTGGCCAGCCCGGACATCGGCCCACCAAGAGCAGCTGGACACCACGCCTCCTTGCCCTCACGTGTGTTGCACGCGCAAGGAGCCGCCGCCGTTCTTCCTCTCTGCCTCGCGTGCACACCACGGGCGCTGGGAAACACCGTCACTGCCCTCCCCGCTCGCACGCGCGAGGAAACGAAGCCGCTGCCACGCGCCAGATGTGGAAACCACCGTAGGCCCGGACCCAGCCGTCAGCCGCAGAGACCACTCCTTCCGTTTTTTCTCCCGTCACTCGAATGTAACGCCTCCGTCTTCGTCTTTCTCCGTACTGACGCTCCTCTGCCTTCCGTCCGCGTTTCCCCTGCCTTCCGTCCGAAGCCACGTCGCTCGGCCTCGGATGCCTCGCGTGACCTCAGCCACGGACTGAACCGCAGCGCCGAGCCGCGACCCGCGACCCGCGCCCCGTTTCGCGGGATGCCCTGGACCCACGACACCCAAGCGCCAGCCCTAGCCCTTCGCGAAGCTTCTCGGACCTGCTCCGTACTTTGGATGGCCGCCACGTCACGCCGGCCGTCCCATCAAACGGCCCGCACGCCGGTGCACCTCTCCAGGAACCCTAGCAGCCGGCCTATAAGAACCCCAGCCAGCGAGTGCCCTCGCCACCTCCCTCTGTCCGCCACCACAAGCACGCTCCTCTCTGCCTCCCTGTGCTCCCTCGCCGCGACGCGCCAGAGCGCGGTATCTGTGCTAGCATCCCGGAGCCGGCTGCACCGAGCTCAACCTTTGCACCTGTTCGTCGGGAGGAATTTGGACCTGTTCGCCGGAAGAAATTTGGATGATTTGAAAAAATATTGAGGAATTTATGAGAGAAAAACACGGTTTCAGATGAAAAAAAAAAACGAATCAAGTCGGCTTGAAGGACACGCGAACGGGGCCGTTGTCGCCATCGCCGGAGCCCTCGTCCTCGTTGATTTTTTTTAGTTTTAACACTTTTTTTTAAAACTATTTATAATTCTAACACTTTTTTTCTTCAAAAGTAACACTTTTGGCCGCATCTATTTCTAGGGCGTGGCAAAACAACTCTACCGCGTCATGTATGACGACGTGACAGGGGTGTGTATGTGGCAACGTCCCGGTCCACTAGCCGCTGACGTGGCAGGCCTTGTCGCGCCATCGATCAGGACGCGACTGTGACGCGCCACCCGTCAGGGCATGACAGAGCGAAATAGAGGCCTGTGGCCCAGTCCCTTTCCTCCCTCTCTGTTTCACTCCGCGCTGCACAACAGCTGTCTCCGCGCCGCCCAGCCCTCGCCGGCTCCCTCTCTCCCTTGTCTCCCTCTTTCAGTCCCTCCCTGTCCCCACTGTGCCGCCGCCCCTCCCAGTTGTCGGTGCAGCCGTCGCCTCCGTCTCTCCCCATCCTCTTCCTCTCTCCCCATTCTCGCTGTGGTTTGTCGAGGTAATCCTCTTATGCATTTGTTGCTTCCATAGAATTGTTGTTAGCTAGGGTTAGGATTCAAAATTAGTCAATGAAATTAGTAAAGTTAGCTAGATAGGTATAGTTAGTGAAGTTAGTTAGTGTAGGTTATATTTTATTTGTTGTAATGCAAATGGTTCTCATTGACATTAATTTGTGATGTTTTGATTTTTGTTTGTTAAATTACAACCGTTTTGTTAGATGCAAGAAATGTATCGGGAGGAGTTTTGGCGAAAACGGGATCGTCCTCGAGAATTATACCCGACGCGTCTAGCAAAGATGCCCCCGTCCTTCTTGACCTCTCTGTCCCTAACTGTGACTGTGGTTTTCCGGCCGACGTGTTTCAATCGAGACATCTAGACACAGCGGCGCGTTGCTTCTACACATGCTGTAGTTTTAATGTAAGTGATTATTTCCACTATCTTTTTTTCTTCATTTGTGTAAGTAGGCTACTAATATTTTGTTGGAATCTTGTTGTGTAGGCCCATGAGAGGTGCTTTTTCTTTCAGTGGATCAACGGCGCAGACAAGTTTGACCCTAGGTACCTCCTTTTCGACGATTGGTGTAGAGGGAGACATCCACGTGAGCACTTCCAGTGGTGGGTTCCACCCCCTAACCCCCATCAATCATGGCTAAGGAGAAGCACCTAGCCGCAGTTAGACGACTCGAGGAATCTCCTCTGTGCGAATGCGGAGATCGAGCTGTGATAAACCCTGAGAATACGTTGGAGTTTGTGTGTCCGAACAAACACGAAGTAGGTGGAAAGTGTATTTGTTTAAATGTTTATCTCTATATATGTGCGTGTACTAATGTATTCTCTTGTAGCATTATGGATTTGTGAAGTGTCATTTCAATGAGTGGCTCTACGGTACTAAGAATCAATGGCCGGAGCCACCAAAGGCAAAGAAAAAGAAGAAAGAAAGGTTAATTTACAAAGCACCTCCAGTCAAGTGCGAATGTGGTGTTAAATCAAACTACGGTCAAGTCCCTTCGGAGCTTGGAATATGCCATTATTACGGCCATATGGTTGACTATGATGAGGTTGGTTATTTTTGTGGTAAACATGAAATCGTATTTTGCTTCTTTTGCTAAGGCATATATGATATTTTTTTGTTTGAACAGAGCACTAGGAAATACAGGTAGGAATGTTATGATGGTCAAGCTAAGTTCTTGGATGAACTGAAGGGGAGGTAAGAAATTACATGGAAGAGGGGATATGGACCTGACTACGTCAACCTATTTGTTAAACATCACAAAAACAAGATGCATGAGTTTGCTAGATAACGCGGTATTCATAACCCGATCGATGTTAGGCTTGACAAATAGGGATTGAAGAGGCAAAGGGTGTTAGAGGAGAGGGCAAGGAAGGAGGCAAGGGAGGAGACAAGAGTACAGATGCAGGTCTTGAATGACCATATTGTTGCATTGTGTGCCAGTGAGTGCTTGAAAGCCTTTTTTATTTTTATTGCCTGATTTTAAATGTAATATAATCACGTTGCTAACTGGTTATATTTTATACATGAAGGAATTGGATGCAGCGAGGACCATGCCATAGAGGTGGCCCGTACAAGGTATGAGAAAAAGAAGTTAGATGAGCACAGAACGCGAGCTGGTCACACTGTCCAATCTCCGATTGTGTTGGCTGATGATGGGGATGAGGATGAGGACGACACTACCCAGTTGAGCGATCTCATCGCTCTTGCTGAGGCGGGTTTATAGGCGGAGGAGGCTGAGGACGACATTGGCAGACTGAGCAAGCTCATTACTCTAGCAGAGGCAAGCTTGTAGGCGGAGGAGGATGACAGCGCGTTCTTCACTCAGGCCACAGAGGCCGCTTACTATAGGTGACAGATAGATCAAGGCAATACAGGTGAGCCTAGCCACATGAGCTAGATAGAGGAGGACACATTCTTGACTCTGGCCGCAGAGGCCGTAGGTGAAGCAGAGGCAACTTACTACAGGCGACATGCAGATCAGGGCAATGCAGGTGAGCCTAGCCATAGCAACGAGGTTGTGGTAGAGGACTGATACTCGGATGACGAGTTGCTTACTCAGTATGTTTTAGACTGAGGATTGGTACAGGTGTGCTAGTTCAATGTTTTAGATTTGGTATTTGTATTGTAGTACAACTTTCTTGGTGCTGTATTGTGTTTCATTTGAACTATTTATCTTGCTCAAACATTATCTAGAAGACTGTACCAATCACTAATGACCTTGTATCATGTCTATGCTCTGTTTTTTAAAAGATAAATAAAAAGTTATTCTCACCATTGCGATCTTTCGAAACCCTCTAAATTATATGCATCAAAATCTTACTGTTGTTGATGTGCTCAGAAGGGAGTCTGGCCAGTGCCCAGCATGGGTTTGCCGCGCTATCATCCACGGCGCGGCTTGGCTAATGCGTTAGCTGCCATGGCACGACGGTCGAAGCGGCAACAAATGGAACAAGGCACTTCTGTTATGTTCTCACATGAGCCAAGTTATTTTGTCGTGTCGCAAATGTGTATCAAATCATACCTATCAATAGCAGCAGTGAGAAGTGCAGGGTTGAGGATTGGTAGCCCAGTGTTGAAGACCCAGACGATCTTAAGGAAGCCAGCACATTGTATGTACAGCTGGTACGATCTCAAGGAAGCCGGCACGCTGTATGCTCATCCCAGCAGTGTGGCTGGTGCGTGCATAGTCTAAGAGGTACCAAGTCCTCCTAAAGCTCCGACATGCGCTTGGCTCGGTGGTCCTTGTCGTAGTGCACCTCAAGAATGGGGTACTGCGGATGATGATCCCCCATCCTGGTTCAAATTTTAAATGGATATGTTAGAACAAACATTAAGAGTACTATAATATGATGGAACATTAGAGCATAAAAACAAAGTAAATATAAAAGGAATAAACTATTATGCAAAATTAGAGAATAAACATATATCATAATAAACATAGCGCCAAGGTTCCAATGTACTAACATAGTAGTTTTAAATAGCATAGCAAACAATTAACATTAATATAATAAAATGTATGCTATATGCACCTGTTGCCCTTGTCTTCTATGCTTGCTAGCCTTATGACTAGGTTCTTTGCAAATGGAGCAAAGATTCCTGCCACATGTCTTGTTGAAGTCTCCCGTCCGTACATGTCTTCGCCGTACCCTCTCATAGCGTCCACAGGCAAGATAACGTGCAGTGAGCTGCTGATGATTTTCCTTTCCCCTATTTGTTAGACAAGTGTGGGGTTCGACCACTTTACTTATCCTCCACTTGCCATCACTTTGTCTCTTTCATGCTTTTAACCTCCACATACAACCGTTTTTGCATATCACGTGGTACCTCAACTCCTGGTCCGAATGAGTGATGCTGTACGACCTATGGTGATACACAACATAGTCCTGAAGGAAGAGCTTCATCTTTGACATTGTATTGAATATCATCCCCTTATGTAGGATTTCTTTCTCATGGTCATACAATGATTTCCTACACATCTAGAGATCGGTGTCACAAACTACCATATCCATCATGATGACATCCCTATAGTTTGGAACACCCCTGAAAGGTACGTTCATCGACCTTAGTTGCTCAAGCTCTGTCGCTGTGTAAGGTGGTAGTGGAACATACTGCTGTGCTTTGCTAATTTTTCCCCATGAATCATTGGGGGTATCATCTGCTAGTAAATCTATGACTAGTCTACCCTGAGCCGGCATAGCATGCAAAACCTCAGTTGGTACTGGTAATGGCATACCATGAACAGGTACTGGCATGGCATCAACCAGTGTGGGCATAGCATGTCTACCTCCCTGGTCATCATCTGAATCGTCTGAATCATTGCTAACTACATCACCGATCTAGTCCTCCTCCTCCTGCTCCTCTTCCCGTTCGAACTCATTCACATCGAAGTCATTGCTTATACAACCTACTTGACTTGAATGAAACTACTCCTACGTCAACTAACCATCCAAATCCATAGTACCCATAGTTGGTTCCACATGAACCCCACATTCTTGTTGAGCATCACCGTCGAAGGACGGCCCCTCCTAGAGACCATGCATCCTGTACCCATTCTCCACCACCACCTCAGCCATGACCACATTGGAACCTTGGATTACCATATTGTAGCGGGACCAGTGAGCATGGTCACGTAAGGGCATCAACACATAGTGTGCCCTAGTCTTTCCACTATTAAACCTCCCCTTCAGTGTGAAATCACCGCCAAACTTTCCCTTCAAACGAACACAAAGATCACTGAAGCTTCATCAGGTCGTCCAAATCGTCGTCCAAATCGTCGTGCCTACTAAATAAGAAAACTAACTAATCTAATATTAATACCTATAACAACAATTCTAACTAACTATACTAACTAACTATACTAAATACACTAACTAATATTAGTACCTATACTAACAATACTAACTAACTGTATTAACCAACTATACTAACTAACTTCACTAACTATACCTATCTAGCTAACTTTACTAATTTCATTGACTAATTTTGAATCCTAACCCTAGCTAACAACAATTCTATTGAAGCAACAAATGCATAAGAGGATTACCTTGACAAACCACAACGGGAATGGCCGGCCGGCGGCAAGAGGATCACCCCAATCCACCTAAGGTGACGAGCTAGCTGGCGGTGGCAATGGCCAGCCGGTGGTGGGCTTCTTCTACTTCCAAAGTTGGAGGAGGGTTAAGGACAGGGGGTGACAAGGGAGGAAGAGGATGGGGAGAGAGGGAGGCCGCGCCATAGGGAAGCGGCGGCCGCGCTGGCGATGGGGAGGGGCGGCAGCGTAGTGGGGACAGAGAGGGACTAAGAGAGGGAGACAAGGGAGAGAGGGAGCTGGCGGGGGAGGCGCGTGGAGCCGGCTGCTGTGTGGTGCGGAGTGAAACAGAGAGGGAGGAAAGGGACTAGGCCGTGGGCCTCTATTTCGCTCTGTCGCGCCCTGATGGGTAGCACATCATAGCCGCACCCTGATCGGTGGCGTGGCAAGGCCTGCCATGTCAGCGGCCAGCAGGCCAGGATGTTGCCACGTACGCACCCCTGCCGCCCCGCCATGCATGGAGCGACAGAGTTGTGTCGCCGTGCCCTAGAAATAGGCACGGCCAAAAGTGTTACTTTTGAAAAAAAACCAAACTATGTTAAAATTAAGAATAGTTTAAAAAAGTGTTAAAAATAAAAAAAATTCTCCTCGTCAGGCATGCGACTATGGCCGCGTCGTGAAGCCACAGCCTCCACGCCTCGCCGCAGAGCCACGGACATTACCCGTGGGGAAAGGGTTTATAAACCCGCACCCCGATGCAAACCCTATGCCCGCACCTGCACTCGCGCCCGTGACCTATCACAGGCATGAAATTGAACCCGCAAGCACAGTGTACTCACGGGCACACCCATGCCCGCTAGCCAGATTACAAATTCATAGTTCATAATCACAAACCTGTACAGATCACAGATCTAATGCACAAGAGCACAAGTTCATAAATAATAGTTCACAACTATTGTTCAACATCTTAATAACAAGAGTACAAGCCAAATAAATATGGTTCAATAAGCACAAGTGACAAGTCTAGAACAACACACACATGGCTCAAATCCCACAAATATTGTTCACATAACAGATACAAATGAACAACAAGCTTAATCAGAGTCGGCGGTAGAGATGCAATGTTCTTCCTTCATTTCTTCTTCAATGTCTTCAAGGTAGGACCAAAAGGTGTCATTCTTTCCATCATCTTGACCTACAAATGTACATTGGAATAAGAAGACGACATTAGTAAGCTGCTACCATAAGATTATTAGAATGAGATGACAACATTGACATGCTGTAGGAATCAAAAGCATAATTCTTTACCTTTAAGATTGTGACGAAACCAACTTTGGCTGCACATCAAAGCTTCCAACATTTGTGGAGTAAGACGACTGCGATGCTCACTTAGAACCCTCCCACTAGTGCTAAAAGTGGATTCATAAGCTACTGTGGTTATGGGAATTGCCAAAATATCACGAGCAATAAACCTCAAAGTAGGGAAGCGAGTTCTAGCCACCTTCCACCAACCCAAGACATCAATGTACTCATTCTCATCATGAGGAAGAGGATCTTTGTCCAAGTACTAATCTAACTCACTCTTTGCTTTAACAAGACTTGAGGTCTTCTTAGTGGTAGCAAGTGTTTTGAATATGGACAGAACAACAGCAGCACTAACAGTAGAGTTTGAAGCCCCATAAGATGATGTACCCACAACCTCTTGATCAATTTGCACTTGGTACTCATCCATCAATCGAATTAGCAATTCATAGCTCTTTTGACAATATCTATTAGCTTCTTCTTGACCCAAAAGAGCCATATAGCAAGCTTGCAGCATGATCATCTTAAGGCATGGATCAAGAATAACAGCAACAACCATGAGACCTTGGATATCATACCAATACTTATCATACTTCTCTATCATTGCAGTGGACATTTTTCTTTCTAATGATCTCATTTTCATCTTCTTTCCAAGAGTTAATTTTAAGTTTGATCTCACATACTTTAGGAAAGAAGATATTAGCTATCACATACTTTGTTCTAGAAAACAATTCAGTGAGCTAATAGAACAATTCTAATTTCTCACAAACAATAGCTGCAAATTTCCAATCATCATTTCATGGGCAAACAAAGTGTTGGTCAAGAGTGCCCAAATGATCAAAAGCCTTCCTATAAGGTATAACAGTGCTAAGCATGACAAAAGTTGAATTCCATCTAGTTTTGCAATCAAGACAGTTTTTTCTTCAATTCAACCTTCTGTTGCTGAGCTACTTTCACAAAATTTTCATACCTCTTTGGTGTAGCAATCCAATAAGCAATGCCCTCTTTGATTCTTGCAATAGATTTCTTGATCACTTCTAATCCATCTTGTACAATGAGGTTCAATATGTGCGCACAACAATGGGTATGCGAGTGCTTTCCACCCAGCAACATATTACCCTCCCCAAGCCTTGATTCCATTAGACTAATCATGCTATCATTGACACTACAATTGTCAAGTGTCACAGTGGACACCCTGCAATCAAGATCCCAACTCTAGAGGCATTGAAGTAGTGCATCACAAATAACTTCAGCAGTATGGGGGCATGGCACATATACAAACCTAGAAAAGACAATTGAAATAAGTTGGAGTAAAAGACAAATAGGACAACAACTAATTGAAGTAAAACACAAATAGGACAGCAAGTAATTGAACTAGAACAACAAGAAATCACCTCAAAATGCAGCTTCTAAGGTCCATGAGTCATCAATAAAATGTCCAGTGACAGCCATATATCCTCTTTTTTGATTATCAGTACTCCATAGGTCAGTTGTAATGGCTACACGACAACTGAGCTTCTGAAGAAACATCCTAGCTTTTCTTTTCTCCACATCATAGCAGTTCAGGATGCCCTTCCTAATAGTGTTTCTAGTTCCTATCTTGAACAAGGGTTGCAAAGCACTAACAATTTGACGAAAACCAAGATGATCCACAATGGACAGAGGGTACTCATGCAGTGTAATCATTGTGTAAAGTGCTTTCCTAGCTACATCTTGATCAAACATATAATTTTCAACAGCTACTGCACCCTTGTCAGTGGATGCAAACCTCAAATTTGCTTGCACTTTCTCACCGGGCTTCTTCCTATAGATGCAAATTTTTAGATGAGTACGCAGATGGTTATTACCATTTCTTGTTGTAGCTGAAAGCTTCTTGCCACAGTGGTCGCACTTTGCCTTCCAAACTCCATCATCATCACAAACTCATATGAATTCCTTCCATACAACAGATGTGAGCTTCCTATGTGAACCCCGTGAGTGAGTTATACCAGCAGTCCCATCTTTGGCCTCGTGATCATCAACTCCATCATCAATGGCGATAACCTAATTACCAGGGAGAGCTTCATCAACAGGGATGGAAGCCTATGAGACCTGCTCAGGTTGGACACTGCTCCTAGGAGTCTCCATCACCAATACAATATGTAGTCCAACAACATGGCACAAGTTAACTACATATCACCAAAATTGAACCATCCAAATTGAACAAAAAAGCTACTGACAATCACAAAAATAGCTACTGACACTCACAAAATCATTCATTCACTCTAGACAGAACACTGCCTATCACCAGATCACAAAATCATTCATTCATTCTATCTACTGAACACTGCAACCACTACACAAAATCACCAAATCATTCATTCAGTCACAAAATTGTTCATTCATTCTAGACAATCACAAAAGCACAAACTAGACATGACATATCACCAGATCTAGCATTAATCAATGGCATGGCAGAAGTGTAGTTCATGGATCTATCATTCTACTGAATAGAGAATGAAGAAAAGTGAGAGGACAATGACTAACCTGGGGCGGCGATGGGAATACAGGAGCTAGGCGGAGCGGCCTTGCTAGCAGCGGGCGCCGGAGCGGGTGGCAGATCGGGTGGCGGTGGAGAGGTGGGCGACTGACGGGCGCTGGGCAGAGCGGTGGCGCAAGGGGAGCGAGAAGGGATGGCCAAGGGCGGGTGGTGGCCCTCGATGCTGGCAAGTTGCTCCTACAGGCTTCTGGCAGCCTACGCCGAGGACTTTGAGCCTCCCTAGAGCACCTTCACCTCGAGCCCTGCCACCAACTCACCTCTAGCTAGGATACGGCCTCGTTGAAAGTGCATTTGCCCCTTATGTGGGTTTTGGTGTATTGATGACATCCAAATTAGGGACTAATGTGATCTTAATAAGATATATCATAGCTATTAGTCCCATGAAAGACTCAAAGAGTTGATAAAGATGAAATGGTATCCCTCAATTCTTGAAGTTGTAAAGGCGGATGAACTCAAAGCGCTCTCCAAAGATTTTATATTTTGTTTTGAGTTTAGGATCCGCCACACTATAAAGAGGGATGCAAACTTAGTTGGTCTGAGGAAGATATAGTGCTCAAACATAAAAATAAAATCAAAAGAGAGACACTCTAGCACTTCATGAGTACATAGAATATCTTTTTGAGACTTTTGGTGTCGGAAGTCTCGACGAAAGTCGAAACTCCTGATGGTCAGAAGTTCCAACACCCAGTCACTTAACCTGCGCAGTGACTATGGCTATCAAAAGTCCCAACGTCAGTCGGAACTCCTAATTGTCGGAAGTCCTGACTCAGGTCGGGAGTCCCGACATCTGGACCTTGACTGGCTCGCTGATCACTCTCGTTGGAAGTCCCGACGTACGTCGGGAGTCCCGACCGTCGGAAGTCCCGACGTACATCAGGAGTTCTAATGTTGACCTGCTCATAGTGACTTTGACCTTGCTATGAACAGTGTTTTCTTCATAGGTTGGAAGTCTTGAGATCTGTGTTGGAACTTCCGATGTAGATCTGAATGGTTGGATTTCTACCTTGAGTATAAATAGCTCTCTCTTCTCTTCTAACCATCACTCACTCATTCATTGCAACCTACTCATGGTCAAAACAACTCCTAAGCATTCAAGACTCTCCTCTCCTCTCCCCTTTGCTCCAATCTTTGATTCCCCTAGGGTTTTGAGTGAAAGGAGAGTGGATTAAGTGAGAGCATCACTTTAGCAAGCTTGAGCACTCGATTTTTTCATCAAGCCAATTGGATTTTCATCTATTACTCTTGGGGCTTTGCTCCTAGCCGGCTAGCCATCGCCCAAGAGCTTCCATCTTGTGGAAGAGCCTTGGGAAGTTTGTATTACCCTCGATTTCTTAGTGAAACCTCGAGTGACCTTTCTGGTTGCTTTGAGAGAGGTAAGGAGGTGAAAGCGACTCTGACCTTTGTGGTCACCTCAATAACGAGGACGTAGGAGCTCCTTTGCGGGGCTACCAAACCTCAAGATAAATCCTTGTGTCCCACATGCTTGTTGTTGTTGTGACTTGTCCTATCACTTTTATTCTTGTGGCTCTTCCTCCCCAAAGATTTTCTTAGGGTTTGGACTCAATCTATGGAGTGGTGACCTTTTGGCATGAAAGGAGCAACCCCAACGCGTTACCTTACCTCTAGGAAGTGGGGTTGTAAGTTATCGAAGTCACAAAATTCATTTTAGCACTTGTAGTACATTTCCCGTAGGCGTCGGGACTTCTGACAGTTTGCACCGGAACTTCTGATGACGTTGGGAGTTTCGACCCAAACTGTCGGGACTTCCGACAGTTGCTGACAAGTGACTTTGAGTTTTGTGTAGAAGTTTTTTAGATATGCCTATTCACCCCCCTCGAGGCATTATTTAGATCCTTTCAATTGGTATTGGAGCAAGGTCTTGTTTTAGCGCTTCACCGCGTGAGAAGAAACAATGTCGGAGTCCGACAAGATGCAAGCCGATGCCGCTGAGATGGCCAAGAAGATAGCTAAAGAGTTGATGGCTGCTGAAGTCAAGTTTTTCCAAGATGAAATGAAGAAGATGCAAGATGACGGAAGAATTAAGCAGAAGGTTGATGATGCAATAAGTGGCAAGAATGATGAAACACGTGGTAAGAATGAAGCAAACAAAGATGCCGCTAGTGATGTTGGAGCCGGTGAGCATGCTCATGGAAATGGAATATATTCAAACATGAACTTTGACTATGGACAACTCATCAAAGGTTCACCTCTACATACTCCTTCCATCAACATTGGCAAGCCACCTCACTTTGATGAAACAAGATACACCGATTGGTCCTACAAGATGAAGATGCATCTCATTGCCTCAAGACTTTGGGAAGTTGTAGATGTTGGTATGATGATTCCTACCAATGAAGATAGAGATATAACTTCAAAAGATGTGCACAATCTCAATTAAAATGCACAAGCCATAGCATTGCTTGTGTCAAGCCTAGGTCCGGATGAGTTTAGAAAGGTGAATGGAATGGAAAGTGCAAAGCAAATTTGGGATACTTTGAAAGTGTCATTTGAAGGAGATAAGAGTGTGAGAAAAGGCAACATTGAGTTACTTCATGGTGAATTGGAAAGATTTGTGTTCTTGCAAAATGAAACAACACAATCCATGTTTGAAGGCTTATGGCATTGGTCAACCGCATAAGAACTCTTGGAAGCACCGAATGGGATGACTGTTGTAGAACCAACCAATTTATAAGAGCACAAGTATAATGGCAGCCCGCAAGCGATCGCACTGTCATACTTGAGCCCATCTAAACCTGGTAGTCCATCGAGTACCACGACGAGTCTCGATAAATGATCCACATACAACCAAGATCGTACATGATTCAACATACATGTCACATGTTACATAAGGCTCACATATACTGTTTATTCATCAGAGTACGAAATAGAGTTATTACAAACCAAGTTTGATAGATAGTATCAGAAGCAAATTAAGTTTGAAACTAGCATTTATCAACATAGTTCAAATATAGTGCCAACTCATGATCACAATCCACAAAAGCATATAGAAGGATTATTAAAGATGCCTGCCCAAGGCTCACTCCTCATCCATGGTGGGATAGAAGCAGTTCTTGCAATAGCCGTGATAGATGGTACCATCTGCAACAATGGGAATAGAACCCTGAGTACGAGAAGGTACTCAGCTAGACTTACCCATCATAAACCAGAAATAAATTGACTCCAAGGATTATGCAAGGCTTTATAAGTAGAGGTAGCTTGACAACATTTTGCATAAAAAATGATTAACTCAGTTATACAATTATACTTTGGTCATCAAGTTAATTATAGCTATTCATCTCTATATTAGCAACTATCTTGTGCCAAGCATGTGGTATATCATTTAAGAGCATACAATAGTAACCATAGCCGGTATAGTAATTCCATGTTTATCCGAACCATCACATTCCATAATATAATTACTATGATGTTGGGGCTAGCCAAGTTTCTCACTATCCAGGAGAGACGGCGATTTGAATTGATTTCAACCAGCTAGAAATTTATTCCTAACACAAACCTAGACAGACCAGATCAACGATCACCTTAGGTCACCTTTGGTACAACTCAAGTCCACATTTCGTGGGTTTGCCTAGCGCCGCACAATTAGGGACAACCAGCTGCCAGAACATTCGGGCCCGGCCTGCCCTTGGGCTCATGTCTAGCTCCTCGCACATCCTTACTAACATCCAGAGTGCGCACTCTAACAGAGCGGGGCCTAGCTTGAGTTGAGCTACTTGGCTTCACGGCCGGAACAAGTTATCTGGCCAGCTAAGTGATACACATGCGTTCAATCTTGTTAAAAGTGCCAACAACAGTACGGTCCTTAATCGGCATAGACAGAATCACATGAGTCAACCTACACATTGACTCTGCTTGGCCTCCATTTATATTACCCCATGGTTCTTTTCCACGATAGCAAATATAGCTAACCGTGCTTCGGTATCCACTTATATCTCATAGGTGATAGGAAATCACCTGACTTCTACCGGTCTCAGCATGGCTAAGCATATATTTGATCCTGGACCTACACAGGGTTATAGGTGTATATATCTGGACAAGGTAGTTCCATGTATCAAGTGTTTCCAATCAACTCTTATAACCTAATGCATCAAACATAAAGGACTCAAGTAGTATTTTGTAAAACACTAGGAGACTTAGAATGCTCCGGGGCATGCCTTTGAGAAAGGAGGTGGGTCGGTGATCAAGGCACTTAGGGAGCTCTTCTAGAGTCTGCTCCTCTTCTCCTAGAGCTACGGCTTGAGGAGTCTCCTGCTGATCCCCTTCCTCTTCTTCGTTGAATTCCAGCAACGTTATCTCCTCGGTCGATCCTATATGCATGATCATGGAATAAGATATCGTGAATGCATGTATGATGACACGTATAATCTGATAAAACATGATGAATGCATTCTCGTAAGTATTTTCAACAGCATGGTATTAAAGTAATAACAAGTGCATCCTATTCTACTGAGTAGGTGCATATCTCTTCTCTATTACTTAAGCAAATACTTCTGTAATTTATTTACCAAACTATAAAATAGCATCTACTCGGTTTAACCATAACTAGAGTTATATACATCAAAATTATATGGTTGTGGACATTCTGGAAAGCTTATAAAATTGTTTACAACTTTCTTTTAATACCCTTGATGTGATTCAACAGTTATCTAGGTCAAACAATTCAGTAAATCAAATCTGTCCTGAGAGTAAATGATTAGGATAGCAAATTTCTAATAGCCAAAACTCTTAAACCCTAAGGCCTATGACCATAAAAATTTAACACGAGGTAGATTGGTAATTTATCTACAACTTTGTTATTAACAAGTTTTATAGAAAATGCCATTATCATCATGGAATCATCCATTCTACCGAAACTATACATGCAGCCCTTTATTTGAATTATAAAGCGATAATTAATTAGTTGCATACAACCAATTGATTCTAAGCCTTACTATTAACATAAATAGTTCATATATATCACAATCACCATAGAAAACATCATGGTCAAGCACAATCTATTTATTTAAATGCCTTTATTAATCTAATTAGATAATTAGGGGAAATAACAAACATATATAAAATGTACACAATAAATTCTCATAAAATTACAATAGCTTCCTAGTGCTTACAATAGATTACTGCAAAAATTTCATATCATTTGGACATGTATAACATTCTATACAAAAATGAGAAGCAAGCAAGGTCTATTTTAGTGAAAATAGTTAACCCTACAGAAAAGTATCAAACAATATATTCTATATTTTTCTTAGCTTCATAATAGTGCCATAATACTGTAAAAAAATTGCAGGGCAAAATGTTACATATTTTTATCCCTATAATTTTCTTTAGAAAACACCATTTGTTAATAGATAAATAGAAAGATCATATTTCCATCAAGTTTACTGTAAGCTTAATATTTTTCCTAGCTAGAGCATGTCAATACAAGTCCAGCAAAATTGGAATCACAATTTTATCACATTCCTAGCTCAAGTTACACATTTTACAAAATTGTAAACATTAAAAAAGCACTTATCCAGCTATATTTTATTCACCAATAAAAATACTAGAAACTGTACATCTCATATTTTTGTAAAATACTACACTTCATAAGGAACACAACAGAATTTGGCTCATCAAAAATGGACATCTACAACTCAACTTTTGATTTTTCAAAGTTGGTACAAAAATCTATAAAAGAAATAACAAAAACCCGACATAGCAGTCGCTGACAGAGGGGACCCACGGGTCAGTGGGGTCCACCTGTCAGTGAGCCAAAGTAGAGCATGGTGGTTTGACCGGTGCTATCTCACCGACGGTGAGCACTCCGGTGAAACTAACCACACCATCGTGATCTACACACCAACCCGCACCGACTGACATAGGTAGTGGAGGTGCAGACGTACAGGAGCCACCTCATCGCCGGCCATGGCGCCACGGCGGCACTGCGCTGTAGTACGCCAGCCATCTCTAGCCATGGCAAGGCCAGGCAAGGAGCGCATAAGTTCTGGGGTGACGATGTGACCCTATTGCGACAACCTAGGCTAGGCGAGGTGCTCCGATGAGATCTGCCTGCGTGCGCGGTGGCGCGGCGGTGAGAGCGCGACGGCGCTGGTCATCCTGTTCTGCACCGGTGAGGCAACCAATCATAGTAATGTCATGCTACCGGCTAGACTACACCCTAACCATGCCCTAACGCAACAAAGGTGAAGGAACGCGCGACGGAGTTGAGCAGCGTCGAGCTCGCCATGGAGGCGGCCATGGAAGCCAAGCTCTCCGGTGAGGACGAGAACAACGATTTAGCCCTCACCATAGCTCGTCTAGCGCTGCAACCACATCGAGGAGGTAGAGGGGAATGCGGCACAACTGTTGGCTAGCTAGAGGTGGTAATGGCATGGTGGAGCAGGCGCCAGGTGATGGTGGAGCTGCTCGGTTGCTCGACGACACTCGATTCTCCACGACGAGCGCGAGAGAAGGCAGTGGAGAGGGAGAGAGTGAGCGCGTGAGTGCGAGAGGAGGCACTCGGCTTCATAGATAACTAGCGCCAGCACGCTACGGCGAGGGCCTGATGTTGGCCAGCAGTGGCCATGTGGCGGCCTGTCTCTGCCCGCGGTCGGCCATGACACGGCGCGACGCGGCGTTCATCAGCGTCTGAAATCTGGCCTAAAGACGTGATTTCAATCCCTTCTAAATCCTAAACGGTGGCGAATTAGTGAAAAATGTTAAAACAGGATTTGTAGATCTATGTACCAGCTACAAATTTGTTTTAGAAATCAAAGTCTAATTCTCAACGGTTAGGGAGTTAGACCATCACAAAGTCGGCTACATCGACACTGTCAGTTCAAATGACTTAGCAAAATTTCCTAAGTGCTAAAAACAGTGAAACACTGATTCTTGTGAGCCAAATTGAAGCATGTTAGGAGCTGAACTAGCCTATGACCCAAAAATAAAAGTTGCTGCTCTACTCAAATACTACAACTTTGCTTTAGTGTACACATCCATGGAAATGCTCTATGACATAGTTCAACCTAGGTCAAACATACTACTTTCAAATGATGGCTTACACTAGAACTATGACTTAGAGACCAAACTAGCCCTAGTCATGAATACCAAAGTTGTTCATAGTGACATTCTAAACATGTTGAAGTTATTCCTAAAGTCACACAAGCATTTCATAGATTGGTTACATATACTACTTCCCAGGTCAACAAGCATATCATCACTTAGGAGCTCAATTAGATAAAGTGATCTACATGAACATTGTTCCATTAGTCATCCTAAGTGTAGCTAAGGTGCTTTAGTGACCAACATCAACCACTTACACTTATTCACACATGATCATAAGCATACACATAAGGAAACATGAAATAACAAGGCATGTTTCACATGTTTTAGTTGTATGTTTCATATGTGAAAGCTTATATATGAATGCTTGATGATTATGCTCATGCAATGCAGGTCAAATTATGCAAGCCTAACACCTAGGGTGTTACAATGACAACAAGGTTGCTAGAAAGATGTTGAGAACCTATAGAGCCAAGAACAACATGCTACTGTCGGTTATGATGAGATGACACCCCAAGAAGTTCTTTCAAAGCTCAAGCATCATGAGTGTCTAGATGAAGATGTAATGAATGCTCACAATCAAAATCCTAATGCAATGGGATACAACAAGAATGTAGCCCTAAAGGCAACTCAAGCTCATGAAGGCAAATCTTCTAGTCAAGAGAAGAAGAGTCCGATGAAGAAGTTGCACTCATCATTAGAAACTTTAGAAAGTTCATAAAGAAGAAGAGCAACCGGAAGACTTATGGTGATGAGAAGAGAAGGAACAAGAAGAGGTTTTGCTATGGTTGTGGTCAAACCGGTCACTTCATAGCCAATTGTCCTAATGAGAAGAAGAAGCACAAGCACGACATGGATGAAGACAAGAAGAACAAAGGCAAGAAGAGAGGTGAAGCTCATATTGGTGAAGAGTGGGAGTCAAATGATAGTGACTCAAGTGATGATGATAAGAAGAAGAAGGGAGCCACAAACATCGCCATCCACCACTCTTCGTCACCGACCATGATCTTCCCTGACTCAACTTCACCACCAAAACTCTTTCCTAACTTATCTTCATCACCAAGGCTCTTCTCCAATCTCATCGACAATGACTACTACACTCCAACTTGCCTCATGGCTAAGGGGGAGAAGGTACATGTCTCATCTGATCCCTCTAGTGATGAGTATGATAGTTGTGATGAGAACATAGAAGAACAGAAGCAACCATGATAAAGAAATTTGGTAAAAAGGCCTACACTAAAATAAAAATGCTAATGAAGAAATTAGAGAAGAGGGATAGATGCTTGGAGATGCAAGGAGATATAATCACTCGAGAGAGACAAGAACCTTGCACTTGAAGCATCTATCATCGAGGAAAAGATGAAGGTTGAAAAATTAACCATTTAATTATCTTTAGCCAATGACTGAATTAGGAAATTGACTAAGGAACATTACTCAGTTAATGATCTAGTAGCTAGCCTCAAGAATGAGAAGAGTATAGCTTAAGAAAGCCTCACAAGCTTAGAAGAAAAATACCAAAATCTTGAGCTAAACTATAGTACTCTTTGGGCTAGCACTTCAACTTCTTCTAAGGCAACCGAAGACTCTAATGTCTCCAGTGTAATGGTTGTAAAAGATGCTATAAAATTAATGTAAATGCATATGCAACTAACCTTGTTGAGCTAGAGAAGAAAGACAAGGAGATTCATAGGTTGAAGATGGTCTTGAAGAATGGGTGCAAGTGTCAAGAGCAATCCAACAAGACTATATACAAGTCATCAAGGCACCCATCAATCAAGGAAGGCATTGGCTACAATAGGTATGATGGAAAGGCCAATGGAAGAAACATGATCAATGGTGTGCCATGTGTGAAGTTCAACAAGGGCGTTGCTCTTGATGAGCTTATATGCAAGGCCAACAACAAGGTCTACATTCCCAAGATTCAACCTACAAGTAACAAGACAATCAAGACAAAGCAATCCGAGGCCTCCAAGACACAGGCACCACTTCCATGGTGCTACACTAGTGATTACATGTGTTGTTGGGGGCAAGGATGGCAAGATCGTGGTGAAGTATGTTGGTGTCCAAAATAGGAAGGTGATTATGAGGAGTGTTTGGGTGTCCAAGTTTTATGTGACTAACCCCCTAGGACCCAAATCTGTTTGGGTACCTAAAACAAAAGCTTGATTTGTCTTTGTAGGAATATTCTTCCGGTGGAACAAGTTGGGTGGTGGATAGTGGTTGCACCAATCATATGACCGTAAAGAAGGACATGTTCACATCATTTCAACCTAGTCATGACCAAAGTGGAAACATTATGTTTGGTGACAATGGAAAATGATAAATTCTTGGTTTGGGTAAAATTGCTATCTCAAATGATAATTCCATTTCAAATATTTTACTTGTGAATTCATTGAGATACAATTTGTTGTCTATTTCACAACTTTGTGAGATGGGCTACAATTGTTTTTTTATAGATAAGGGTGTGGAAGTCTATAGACGGGAGGATTCCTCTATTGCATTTATGGGTTATTTAAAAGGAAAACTCTATCTAGTTTATTTTACATCAAATAGAGTAAATCCTGAGACTTGTTTAATGGCAAAATCTAGCATGGGTTGGTTATGGCATTGCCGACTTGCCCATGTTAGGATAAGGAGCTTGGCCAAACTTCAAAAAGGCGAACACATCCTTGGACTAACAAATGTTTCTTTTGAGAAAGGATTTGTAGCGCATGCCAAGTGGGAAAACAAGTTGGAGCTAAACATCCCATCAAGAATATTGTAACTACCAAAAGGCCATTGGAGTTTCTTCACATGGACATATTTGGACCCGTCGCTTATATAAGCCTGATAGTCGGAACTCCCAGCTATTGAAACTCATGACTCCGGTCGGGACTCCCGACCCCATGGTCACCACTCCATTCATGTTTCTTCACTTCTTGATATTAGTTCATCTCTTGTTGTCTTGTTTCTTAGTTCCACTTCGTATCTCTCATAGCCATGGACGGTGGCAGTCCCTCGTGCCGCAAGGAGAAGTGGTCTAAGCACAATCAAGACCGTGCTGCTGCACCCAAGCCATCTGGCTGCACCAAGGTGGCTTATCCCCATGATGGTGCTGGTAGTTCCGTGCCCAAGCCAAGTGTGCACGTGGTCATGGTGCTCAAGGCTCAGTTGCTGTTCCTCCACCTCCTCTAGCGTGTGCCTTTACTAGAGATGATCCAATAGTGGATGTTGAAGAAGAAGCTCTCAAGCAAGCAGGCCACACTATCATCGCTGAGGTTATGAGTACACCGTCTTAAGGCCCTAGTTTTTTCAATAAGCTTATTATTTTTGATGGTCCTCTGCTGATCATTCAGGAGCCCCAGCTTGCTCCTGATCTTGCTGATGGTTTCACACCTCCTCTGCCAGTTGACTACCATCACAGGGTCTGAGACATCAGGTCCATGAGAGGCAGAAATTTGTATGCTGAAGAAGAGAAGGATCTTCGCCTTGAGTACCGTTTTTGGCATCCTTTTCACTTTGATTACTATGAGTCCATTCTCTACAACAAGTTTCTGAAGAAGAGGGAGCCACCGGTCCTTCAGATGAAGGTTATTGATGCTTAATCCCTTGGTCTAATCAAGGAACCTGAGATGGAGCAGATGGTTCGTGATATTCGCTCAATGGGGCTATCCTACCTGATGGCATTTCGAAAGCATTGGAACAATGAGATCATCTGTCAGTTTTATGCTTCCTATCACCATGAAAAAGACCCTAGCGATGCCATTGACATTATCCATTGGACCACAGAAGGCAATCACTACAAGGTGGATTTCATTACCTTCTCTCACCTTCTTGGTTTGGGTCACACCGACCGCACTGCACCCGAGCTTACTGAGTATGAGGATGTGGCTTTGGAGGAGTATTAGCACATGTACCTTGATGGATATCCAGCTGATGGATAGACCATGTATCTGAAGCCCTACTACTATGTTCTGAACAACATCCTACGATAGATTTTGTATCCGAAGCATGGTGACTCCACTTTCCTTCGTGATGACTCTCAGAAGGTCCTTCAACGCTCTAGTGATGATTTTGAGCAGTTCTCCATCAGCCGATACATTTGGAACAAGATACATGATGCTAGTGAGGATCCTGTGAGGCACCATCCCTATGCCCCCTACATCATGCATGTGATTGAGCAAGTATCAGGCCTTCGGTTCCCCACCCAAGATCTCCAACAAGACTTCTATCACAACTAGAAGGGTCCTCAAGAAGAAAGCTGACATAGCCTAAGGCAAAGGCAAAGGTCCTTCGGGTTCTTGCTCTCACCATGGTGCTTCACCACCTGCTGCTTCTCGTGCTTCTAGTGCCGAGCCACTCTCTTCTTCCTCCTCTAGTATGAAGCCCAACAAGTTCAAGTTCCTCATGACCTACATGTTTGGACAGTGTTGTGTTAGTGCTCAACATAAGCATGACATGCAAGAGAGGCTCTATCGTTTGGAGTAGCAGGCTAGTATTGAGTCTTCTCCTCCACCACCGTTTGTGCCTCCCTGTGATCCTTTGGCTCTTTATGATGAGGCGTGTGCGGTGTATGAGGATGATGCTGCTTCTCGCCCTCATGGCAAGAGCAAGGCCACTACAGAGGATGAGGATTACATCGAGGAAGATGATGATGACGACGACGATGATGATGGTGGTGATGATGGTGACCATGATGATGATGAGGACTACGAGGATGAGTAGTTGTTTCTTTCACGCAGCCTACCCTTTTGGCACTTGTTGACAAAGGGGGAGTGTTAGGCTTTGATATATCATGTAATAAGTTAGTTGGTCACTTAGTTTTGAGACTTTAAAACTTTTAGCTTGTCTGAACTATGTCGTGTGGTGGCTAGTATGTGATGGACAACTATATATGTGTTTGTGATGGATGATTGTAGGACAAGTAATGGTTGTTTATCTATCTATTAGCTTGTGCTTGTCTCTACTTGTGATGATGAATGTTTTATTTGGATGGCCATGTATTGCTTCAAGTTTCTACTTTGAATTCTTGGCCATCACATTCTCTTTTACTTGTGTGAATATAACATGTCATATTGCATCTCTTTTTCACAGATATATATTTGTTCACATACACTTGTTGCACCCCACGGATTGCAAAATTTAGGGGGAGCTTTTGTTTTGTTGTATGCAAATCGTGTATAGATGATTCTCATTGAAATTTAATTTCATGGATACATCAAGGGGGAGCTCTTCATAAATTTTGGGGTTCAAAAACTTTAAATTCTTTCATTCTTATAAAAGTCTAAGTTGGTTGTCATCAATTACCAAAAAGGGGAGGTTGAAAGTGCATTTGCCCCCTATGTGGGTTTGGGTGTATTGATGACATCCAAATTAGGGACTAATGTGATCTTAATAAAATATGTCGCACCTATTAGTCCCATGAAAGACTCAAAGAGTTGATAAACATGAAATGGTATCCCTCAATTCTTGAAGTTGTAAATGCAGATGAACTCAAAGCGCTCTCCAAAGATTTTGTATTTTGTTTTGAGTTTAGGATCCGCCGCACTATAAAGAGGGATACAAACTTAGTTGGTCTGAGGAAGTAGAGTGCTCAAGCATAAAAATAAAATCAAAAGAGAGACACTCTATCACTTCATGAGCACGTAGAATATCTTTTCGAGACTTTTGGTGTCGGAAGTCCCGACTCAGGTCGGAAGTCCCGATGCCCAGTCACTTTGCCTATGCAGTGTCTGTGGCTATCGGAAGTCCTGACTCAGGTCGGGAGTCCTGACATCTGGACCTTGGCTAGAACACTTATCGCTCTCGTCAAAAGTCCCAACATACATCAGGAGTTTTGACGTTGACATGCTCATAGTGACTTTGACCTTGCTGTGAACAATGTTTTCTTTATAAGTCGGAAGTCCCAAGATCTACATCGAAACTTCTGATGTAGATCTGAATAATTTGCGCTGGAACTTCTAAGGACGTCGAGAGTTCCAACCCAAACTGTTGGGACTTCAGATAGTTGCTGACAAGTGACTTTAACGTCGAGAGTTCCAACCCAAACTGTTGGGACTTCAGATAGTTGCTGACAAGTGACTTTAAGTTTTGTGTAGAATTTTTTTTATACGTCTATTCACCCCCTTCTAGGCATTGTTTAGGTCCTCACTCGTTAGGATAGCACACTGGCGTGAATGCGTTCTGCCGGCCTCGAACCCTCCCTGCATCACATGTTCTGCCACCAAAGAGCCCTCCGGTGAGCACCCCCGACTCAAGCCCCCACCTTTGTACATTGCCTTAGCCTGCCTGTCCCGGCCATCGCCGCTGGCTCTGTGCCTCTGTCCCCTCATGGGCCTGACCTCCTAGAGCGTCGTTGGGTGTTTTGTGCCCATTCACGCATGATCACGGCTTCACACCATGAGCACAAGGCAAGCCCTTGGGCCTTTCGCCGAGAACCTGTAGGAGCGTCACCATTGTTCCTACATACACACCTTGCGCTCGCCCGCAACCACGGCCACATGCTACACAGACACACATCCAGCACATGCACACCTGCACACCAACGCACATCGTGGCCTAGCACTCCACGCGGCTGCGCTGCTCACACACCAGCCGCCGTCTCTCCAGGTCGCAGCCGAAGCCGGCCATGGGGCCACGGTGAGCTCTCCACCGGCACCCACTTACTGTACCAACACGAACACTCCGTTCCCTTCCCAAGCTGAGTAGCTAATGCCTTGGGGACACACGGAACACCACCTGCACACTAGCACGTGAGCGCGCAAGTGCGGCACTGCCTCGTGCTTGCCACGGATGCACGCAGCCATGATCCACCATGGGCCATGTCGTCCGTAACCAAGGCACCTCCTTTCTGTCTTCCTGAGGCCCCACACATGCATCCCCAGGCGTTACCCTATCCACTGCCCTGACGCATTCTTCTTGGGGTCTGGGGAACCGCCGTAGCCTGGCGCCCACAGCCACGTCTCGCGCGCGCACTCAACACGTACATGCGACCAAACAGAGGCAAGCCACCTCGACATGACGCCTATTGGCTCGCATAGCATGGCAGCACCATGTCACTCATGACCATCACAGCCTCGCTGCCCACCCACAGCACTACATGGGCCATTGCATAGCACCGCCACTACCGGCCACCCTAACCACGGTCTGGCACACGCCCTCAGCTCACACGAACGCCCCACCGGCGCTACTACACATGTGTCCGCCATAGTCTCGCATGCGGTGGCCGTGGACCCTCTCATTGAGCCCATGACCAGCCTGTATTCCTTTCCTTCCACCGCTAATCCATTGCCTCTATCATCACCTAGACAGACTTCTGCAGCAGCTGCCGGTGTGCTGCCCGTCCGTCGAACACCTAGCCGGTGGAGCCACTACCCCCTTCCTTCCTTCCTTCCTTGGTTTACAAGCCCAGCCGAAGCCCTTCCCTTTCTCAGCCTTTGGATCGGGCCCAAGTGGCCGTCCAGCCCACCACTGGTGCCAGGCCTCGGGCTGGCCTGGTGGGCAGCAATTGCAGCCAATCCTTGACTTTCTCCTTTTATATGTTTTCAGAATACCTATCCACCTTCAAAAATTCATATCAAATTCATCCCAACTCCAAAAATTATGAAACCAGTTTCATAATTTTTCTAAAATCCTAGCCTACCTCCTAGTGCTATTTTTGAGTTTAGTGAAGTTAGGTTTTGTTGTTGGTTATTGGATCTTATTGCTAGTAGTCGCTCATATTTATTTCCGCATTGTACGTTTTGTATAGCTTCAGATCTGAGAAACTCTTGAAGGACGAGATGGACCGTATGAAGAGCGACTACATCGACAAAGTGAAGCTTACCATCCTGATAACGCAGGTGTCATGGTTGCACCATTCTCTTAGTAATCTATTTAGACATTGTAGTAGTTGTGCTAGCGCTTTTTATTTTGTTGCTTGCTTGCTACTTGATTGCATTGATTGAGCCCCTGCCTTGATTGAGACCCATATACCCTGGCATACCCGCTCCTATTTATATTCGTGCATGCTTATGCTATACCTTGCTTGCTTGCATATATCTCACTACTTTGATTATCGAGACTTGATGGATGTTGGATGGTGGATGTGTGTGGAGGCTTTCGAGCGATGCTTTGTGTAGTGATACTTGGGATGAGTGATTCTACTTTCCTTGCAAGTGAGGTGATAGAGTTGAGGTATGAGGGTGAACTTCAACTAGTGTCAATAGAGTATCGTCGGCAGTCCTCCGAGGGGTATCCCATGAAGGTAGATTGATCGGTAGAGATGCGTGTAATCGAGAACAAGAAGGCAACAGAGACACAAGAATTAGACAGGTTCGGGCCTTTAGCATGACGTAATACCCTACTCCTGTGGTCTGTTGGATTGTATTGTCTTCATATGATATTGCCTGTGTTTTGAGGGGGTCCCTACCCACCTTATATAGTCTGGGGCAAGGTTACAAGTCGGTTAGATCTAGGAGATAACCAGAAAGTAATAACATATTACAGGAATCATGGGATCGAACATATCCTAACAGATCTCATAGTATCTTCAGGATATCTTCCTGGTGTCTTGCGGGGCGCGTCGAGCAGCGCCGTGCTCCACAAGGCTTCGTCTTGTGGGCTGGACCACCCCTAGGGGCGTGGCCCATGTAGTCTACCATGGGTATCCAGGGTCTTACCCCCCCACAGCTAGTCCCTGAGTGCCTTTTATCCGGTGTGCAACATCATCTTGAGCTTGTCCGAGTAGGTGTGAACAAGGCCAAGCAGTCAGACTCATGGTCCGACCACCATACTTAGTCACCAAGTAGTTGTGAACCATCGCCGAGCAGTGTATCCCAAGTAAGGCTTGCCATGAGGATGTAAGGAGCTCAAGTTCAAAATCAAAAATTTCCTCGTGGTGGACCAAGTGTGCCCACTTAGAGTCCGACCACAAGAAAGGGAGAAGGTCTTCTTCAACTTTAGGAAGCGCGGAGTCTTCCAGATCAAAGCAAACACACTCACCGCAAGGTGAAGTGTGCCCATTTAGTCCCCAAGCCTGACAGTAGGTGACACAGTCATGTGGTGCCAGGGTCCAAAGTAGAAGAAAGGTAGAAGACTAGTCGAGTAGGTAGCTAGTCCCCGGGTGGAGCCCTAAAATGAGAAAAGCACATTCACCACAAGGTGAAGTGTGCCCACTTAGTCCCCGAGCCTGATAGTAGGTGACGTGGTCACGTGGTGCCAGGGTAAAAAACAACAGTAACCATTAGAAAGTCCCTAGTGTGGTGAGGAACCAAGTTAGAGTGATGACGTAGTCCCCAAGCCACAAGTAGAAATCTTGGAGAAATCAAATCATGGAGAAAAATCTAGAGTAATGGCTATATAGTAGGAGTTACTAAGCCTTAATGGTATTATGGAGAAGTCGGTGAATATTCGGTGTTTAGTAACAAGTTGCGGCAAAAAATGGGTGATATGGGCTGCAGTTGCGCGAAAGCCCAAGTAACGGCCCACCACGCCGCTTTGAAGAATTCAGAGAGGCGCAAATTGTGGAGTGGTTTCCCAAAAACCCTTGAATGCGAAAAGTGGGGAGGGGGCTTTATAACTATGCCGCCACACTCCACACTCCCACCTTTGCCACTTCACCACTTTGTCTTCCTCCTCAGCCCTCATGCTTCCTGATTCACATCCACACGCGCTTTCGCCGCCAGTCCCAATCCAAATCTAAGAGATGGCGCCAAAGAGGGGAGTTGGTAACCCGAAGAAGGCGACCGCCAGAGCAAGCCATGATAATGAATGGGTACCATCGCTCATGGGGGAGATGGAACTCAACAGGATGGTGGAGGCGGGTGTTCTTCCTGACTGTGTCACCGTCGAATGGTGTTCGGTCGATGGTGAGCCCTACCCGATGCTGCATACTGATGAAGTCATAGTATTTGAAGATTATTTCTAGCATGGATTAGGATTTCCTGTTCATCCTTTCTTGCGGGATCTGTTGGAGTTCTGGGGAGTGAGTTTGTGCAATCTGCATCCCAACACCATCCTGCACATCTCCATTTTTATCCATTTCTACGAGGCTTATCTTGGAATTCTTCCCCACTTCAACCTCTTCCGACACCTATTCTGGCTGAAGAAGAAGGGCGGCGGTGGTTCCAGAGTGGTCGGCGGCGTGTATCTGCAACTCCACGATGAGATGGTGGGTGAGTACATCACTGTGCCACTGAACACCTCACTGAAGGGGTGGAATGCCAGGTGGTTCTACATGAAGCAGAATCATCCTGTCATCCACTGCGACATCGACCACATTCTAGAGAACCAGAGGAGCTAGTCGGAGAAGCCGAGCAGTGCTGATATGGATTAGGTGAAGGAGCTCCTCGGCCTGATAAAGGGAATAAAGATGAATGGCGTACTGGTGGCGGCACGCTTCATAGTGCGCCATGTCAAGCCCTGCAAGGAGAGGACCCACGTGGGTTTTGACTTCAAGGGGGACACTGATGGCACCCGGGAGAGGACAGAGAGGCTATCGAAGGAGACTGTGGTACGCCGAGCAACCAAACTATTTGCTCCAAATGCACTGTTCAGCGTGCTAGGGTAGACGAGAGACTTCAACTGCATGAACCCACCTCCTTAGGTAAAAATCTCAACTATTGTTCCTAGTGCTTTTTATCCTGTACCGGTGCTGAGCAATGAACTAATTTAGTTGTGGAAAGATCCATTTGTAGGAACGAGCGGCATACTTCTTGAGCGTGCCGAGGAGTGATTGGCCAAAGGCAGTGGATGCTCGGCCAACCACTCAGCCAGAGGAAGGCGCCATCAGCACCTCGTCGGAGTCTGAAGGCGAAGGCACTGGTTAGAAGGTGAGTCCCCCTTGGGTGTTGGAGAAGGTTTGAGGGAAAAGGGCAGCAACAGATGAGCTAGCCTACAAGAGGAGGAAGACAATGGGTGTAGCTCCCCACAAGCTAGGTGGCATCTCACTTGGTGGCGATCAAACCACTTGGACGTGGAGTGCAGCGGTGTCTGAGTGCTCGGATGACGCCGGGGCTCCAGTAGCTCCTCCTCCGAGCACTAAGGTGCCACCGCGCAACATGCGCGCGGAGGTCCATTCGAGGGGAGGGGAGGGAGTCCCCAAGCAATAGGCAGAGGAGAGGTCGACGGTGGGGGCCGCAAGACCTCTGGCCTAGGGCACACGGGTAGACCCCAGAGCCATGCTTGGGTGCTCGAGGAGGCAACACCGGTTCAGAACTGTCTACCAGGAAGCCGCCGTGTAAGTATCCTTGCCTTGGAATCTTGTGCTGTCCAATCTTTTTAGTTGTGGTGATTGATGAGCTGATCTGATGCAGATTGAGGCGCGTAGAGGATTCAAATCCTTTTGGCTAGACTGGCGAGCAGCCGGGGGCTATTCTCGGCATGGAGACCATGCCGACATGCTCTGTCCTAGAGTCCCCAGGCACTCGGCAGTCTACGAAGGAGTTGACCACCATTGGTGGTGGAGTTGACGGCGGAGAACTGCTGGCGATGATGGTGGATGAGTCAGCGGTGACACCAGGAGCAACGACGAGAGCCACTAGGTCTTCGGAGGCAGAGGCTTGAGCTATTGTCATCATGCCAGAGTCTGGGGTAGAGAGGCCGGTGGTGTTAGAGGAGTAGGCAGCACTCCCTAAGACGTCGGAGGGTGTGGTCGGACGCGCTGTGCGGCCACCGAGCCCCCAGGTGGCACCACCAGCTGCGGAGGAAGAGGATGATGTGGAGGATATTAAGCATGAGGAATCACGACCTCAAGCCGTCCAGATCCTCCATAAGCGGGGGGATGAAGTGGTGGTCGTGGAAGAGGAGGACACCACCAGGGAGGTGAGGAAGCTAGAGTCGACCCTTTCCACAACCATGAAGCAGATCAAGGTTTGTATTGCATTAGCAATGTCCATCTTTGGCGTTGGAGAATAGGGTTCTTTATAATCTTGATGCTGTTGCAGGGCATAGCATGAATCACTGAACAACGGCGACATCTGATCAAGAGCTTGGAGCCCCTTGCTGAGGAGAACGCGAAGCTAAAGGAGGTTATGAAGCTCATGGAGAAAAACATCCAGAGGGCCCAGAGCGAATGAGATCTTGCCGAATCAAACGCGAGGGACCTGGAGTACCAGAAGTTGGCTTTATCCGAGCAGCTGGCCACTGTGTCTGAGCAGTTGAGGCGCAACTCCGAGCAGCTAGAGCATAGCTTCGAGCAGCTAAGAAAGCATCTCTGAGCAGAAGAAAGGTACCGTGGATCGGTGAACTTGTTCTATATTGCCGAACAACTTTAATTTTGCTGATGGTCGTCACTTTTGTAGAGCAAGATGCAGAGCTCGGCCAGTTGCATCCGGTCATTAGTTAGCTCCAGGAAGAGAAGGGGAAGGCATGTGGGCAAGTGGAGAAACTGGCCGAGGAGCTAAAAGGTTAGTAGTTTGTGGTCGGAGTTATTGCTGAAGTGATTTCTTTGTTTGATGGATCCTTTTGGTCCCTATAGAATACTGCTAAAGGACCAGGGCGTAGTTCGATGTGCTAGAGTTGGAGGTGCAAACCCAAAGGAGAAAGCTCGATGCCATGGTGGCCGGAGTCAGACCGGTGCTTGACTGCATCAGCATGGAGGTAGCTCCTCAGTCCAACAACAACCCACCTCATCCGGACACCATCATCAACAAGTGTAAGGCGGTGTGGGAGAACTTTAAAAGCTTCAACCGCGATGCCACTGTCTCCATCGTGATGCATAGCCTAGCAGTGGTTTGGTCCCACTACCCTATGATCAACCTCCAAGCGATAGGGGCCAGATTCACCAGAGGGACAAGTGCGACGAGACAGGAGCAGCTAAAGGACGAGGTGGAGGACGTGGCAAAGAAGCTAGATGGGGACGTCGACCTGTTCGGCGAGACAGATGGTGACAACCAAACCCAGTAACCTGAGTGGAGAGGACTTGTATGTAACAGCTGGAGATGATAGTTAAATGCGCGAGGGCGTAGACAAACATTTATGTATGTGTATAAATGTTGTAAAGTGAGGTGTGCATGTTTATGTAGTTTGCCAGTATTTCGGTGAAAAATAGATGTAGTGTTAACCCTAACACAATTATACATGGTATAAGTAGCGTTTGAGCAGTTAGTTCGTTATTGGGCTCTTGGCCTTGGCTAGCCCGTATTCCATAACATCGAGCGCGGTGCCCGTGCACATGTAGGAGGGACAGACGTGACTGAGGAACCATAGTCGACCACCCATAACGAAGAGCGCGGAGCCCGTAGCACATGTAGGGAAAGATCAGAGACTGGGTTTTCTCCAAAGAACACAGAGCGAAACATGTTCTGCTCGATGGTTGGTGAAATATCTTAGAGATATTTTAATATGGAGAAACGTGGCAGAGTATTTATGGAGATCATGTATAATTGTCGAAGTTTGTTAAGGAGTAGCTAAGAGCTGGCGACCGCAAATGGAGATTAAACCATAGTGGAGAAAAAATAGAGACAAATTATGGCGACAAAAACTTCATTCATTATGGAGTGAAGAGTACATATCTGTAGTGTTTCAAGGATAGAAACATATAAGATGCTCGATGTGCCATGAATTGGGGATATCGATTCCATCCAGGCCGCATAGCAAGTAAGACCCTGGTCGGGTAACCTCTTTGACCATGTAAGGCCCTTCCCAAGGGGAGGAGAGCTTGTGCATCCCTTCTATTTTCTATTTTCTGCGGAGAATGAGGTCGCCGATAGTAAATGAACGACCGTTGATGTTATGATTGTAGTATCTTTGCAAGCCTTCTAGGTATTTGGCTGTGCGGATGCAAGTGATCAGGCGTTCTTCTTCGGCCCTATCGACATCCTCTGTCCAAACAGTTGCGGCTTGCTCTTCGTTATAATTTTCCACCCTAGGTGCTTGGAAGGCAATGTCCGCTAGAAGTATGGCTTCTGAGCCAAAGACCAAAAAGTATGGAGACACACTGGTGCTATGACTAGCTTGAGTGCGTAGTCCCTAGACCACAACTGGGAGCTCTTTGAGCTATTTGCCTGGGTGCTTTTCCTCTTTCTGACATAGCCTCTTTTTGAGGGCATCGAGGATCATGCCGTTCGCCCGTTCGACCTAGCCATTGGCTCTAGGATGGGCAACAGAGACGTATTTGATGGAGATGCATCGGTCTTCATAGAAGTCCCAAAAATGATGACCAGTGAATGTAGTTCCGAGGTCAGTGATATTGCTATTCACGAGACGGAATCTGTGGATGATATCTTCGAAGAGCTCGACTGCCTTCTTTGCAGTAGCCGAAACAAGCGGTTTGTATTCAATCCACTTAGAGAAGTTGTCAATGGTGACGTACACGTACTGAAAACCACCTGGCGCTGGCTTGAAAGGCCCGATCATGTCCAGTCCCTAGCATGCGAAAGTCCAAGAAGCTAGGATGGTCTGCAATTCCTACGTTGGCACGTGTATTTGTTTGGCAAAAAATTGACATCCTTCATAATGTTGAACGAGGTCTTCTGCATTGGTGATGGCCGTGGGCCAATAAAAACTAGCTCGAAAAGCTTTGCTGACTAGGTTTCTTGAGGCCGTGTGATTGCCATAGGAACCAGAGTGAATTTCAAGAAGTAGTTTCACTCCCTCTTCTTGGGTGATGCATTTCAGCAGTATCCCTTCCTTGACACTTTTCCTCATCAAGTTTCTATCTACCAGCACGTAATGCTTGCTATGATGGATTAGGCATTCAGTTTCAGTCTTGTCGACAGATACATCGGTGCTGGTGAGGTACTTGATGAACTGCTCCCTCCAATCAGCGGCCGGTGAAGGTACTGTAAGTACCAGCTGCTCGGCGAGGAGGATTTCTTGAACTTCTTTCTTTTCCTTAATAGATGGCGTAAAGAGGTCTTGAATGAAGACCCCAGGTAGAATCACGGTGCAAGAAGAGCCTATCTTAGATAGGTGGTCGGCGAGCTGATTTTCATCTTGTACCACGTGGTGGTACTCGATACCGTAGAACTTCCCCTCGAGTTTCCTGATTTTGGCGCAATATGCGTCTGTCTTCTCACTGAAATAGGACCAATCTTTGTTGGGCTGGTTGATGACCAGCGCGGAGTCTCCATATACCATGAGGCATTTGACGCCAAGCTCAATGGCTATATGGAGTCCATGGAGATATGCTTCATATTCAGCGGCGTTGTTAGATGCTGGAAAATGAATTCGGAGAACGTATCGGAGCTTGTCCTTGGTCGACATTATGAATAAAATGCTAGCACCAGCACCATTGATGTTGAGGGCACCATCGAAGTACATTACCCAGTGCTCGGGGCGAGTAGCGGGGATGGGCTCTTGGATCTCAGTCCACTCAACAATGAAGTCAGCGAGCGCCTGTGACTTGATGGTAGGCCTACTTCTGAATTCGATGGAGTAAGTGCCAAGCTCGATAGCCCACTTGATGATGTGGCCATTGGCCTCTTTGTTATGGAGGATGTCCCCTAGGGGGAACTCGGTGAACACGACGATCTTGTAGTACTCGAAGTAATGGTGGAGCTTGAGCGACGTGATCAGAATGGCGTATAGCAGTTTCTGAACCTGAGGGTAATGAGTTTTGGACTCATTAAGAACCTCGCTGATGAAGTAGACCAGACATTGCACCTTATAGGCATGTTTGGCTTCCTCACGCTCGATGACGATAGCTGTGCTAATGATGCAAGAAGTGGTAGTGATGTAGATCAGTAGGGTTTCATCTGGTCAAGGTGCCGTCATGATCGAAGGCTTCGTTAGAAATAACTTGAGCTGCTCAAAAGCTGTATCTGCCTCCTCCGACCAGGAGAAGCACTCGAAGGCCTTGATGAGTTTGTAAAATGGTAGACCCTTTTTGTCGAGGTGCGATATAAAGCCACTGAGAGCAGCCATGCACCCTGTAAGCTTCTGTATATCCTTTACGCAGGTTGACCATTTCATGTTGGTGATGGCGGAGACCTTGTTGGGGTTGGGTTCGATGCCACGGGCGCTGATGATGTAGCCTAGGAGTATGTCAGATGGAACTCCAAAGATGCACTTTGAAGGGTTCAACTTCCATCTATATCTTTTCAGGTTGGCGAACGTTTCTTCGAGGTCGGCGATAAGATTATCGATGGTTTTGGACTTGATGACCACATCGTCAATGTATGCTTCGACATTGTGGCCTATTTGTTGATCTAGGCACATCTAGATGGCTCTTTGGTAGGTTGCCCCGGCGTTCTTGAGTCCAAAGGACATGGTGGTATAGCAATATGCATCAAAAGGCGTGATGAACGACGTCTTGATCTGGTCCTCCTCCTTGAGGGATATCTGGTGATAGCTAGAGTAACAGTCGAGGAAGGAGAGTAGTTCATAGCCGGGGGTGGAGTCTACAACCTCATCTATCCAAGGCAGACCTAAGGGGTCTTTAGGGCAGTATTTGTTGAGATCAGTGTAATCAACACATATTCTCCATTCTTTATTCTTTTTTGAACAAGAATAGGGTTTGCTAACCACTCAGGATGATACACTTCTTTAATAAATCCGACAACTAGGAGCCATTTTATTTCTACCCTAATAGCCTCCTTCTTGTCTGGCACGAATCATCGGAGTTTTTGCTTGATCGGTTTGGCGGTTGGCGAGACATTCAAGGAGTGCTCGATCTTCTCCTGTGATACCCCTAGCATATCTGCAGGTTTCCAAGCAAACACATCAGCGTTGGCACGTAGGAAGGAGACGAGCGTGCTTTCCTATTTGGGGTCAAGGTGAGCCCCAATCTTGATGGTCTTGGAGGGGTCATCGAGGCCGAGGCCGACCTCCTTTGTTTCCTTGGACTTGGTAGAGGCATGAGGGGCTCTAGTGCTGGGATCTCCAGGTTGTCGATGGGCACCATCTTGGCATTAGTGACCATGCTAGCCATCTGGATGGAGAGGTCGGTGGCTTCAGTGAGGGCGAGACTCTCTGTCTTGTAGGTGTAGGCGATGGAGAGGTTGGCCCGCAGGGCCAGCACTCTTCAAGCGAAGGCATCTTCAACAGTAGATAGGCGTAGTGCGGTATGGCCATGAACTTGGCCAGAGCCGGCCGACCAAGTATGGCATGGTAGGCGGTGTTGAAGTCGGCGACGTAGAAGTTGATGTGCTTGACGTGGTAGTTGCTAGCCGTGCTGAACTGTACTAGGAGGGTGATCTCTCCAAGCAGCTTGGATGCCCTACTAGGTACCACACCCTAGAAGGAGGAATCAGAGGGTGTGAGGTCTCCTATACTAAGGCCCAGCTCCTTTAGGGCTCCATCGAAGAGGAGGTTCAGAGCACTTCTGTCGTCGACAAGTACTTTCCTGAAAAGCACTTTCCTGACGGTTGCATCAAGAACAAGGGGGAAATGCCCTATGTAAGGGATGTCCGCCTACTGGTCGGCCATGCTGAAGGTGATGGGAACCTTGGACCAGGGATGGTAGCTAGGGTTGGCGATGGCGTCTTCTACGTTGACGGTGAGCACCCGCGGGCGGTGAGCTTCTAATCTCTTCTACTTTCAGTGGCGGCAAGGCCCTCGAAAATGGTGGCAACCACTTTGTCATGATCCTAGAAGGCATTGTTGTTGTCCTTAGGTGGTCGGTGGCCTCTTGCTCCATTGTTATTGTCGTCATCCGACTTTTTAGCCTAGAACTCCTTAGCCAAGCCGAGGCAGTCCTTCATCTTGTGCTTGCTGTTCTTGTGGAGAGGGCACAGGCCCTTGAGGATCTTCTTGTACTGCTTGTTGTAGTTGCGCTTGGCACGAGGTTCGTCAACGGCGGCGGCGATGTTGACCAGATCTGGACCCTTTTGGCCAATCACGGGCGTTATCCTAACGGTGGCCGCAGTCATCGTAGCGGTGGTCACTGTGGCATTGGTCGTCGGGGCGCTCGTCGCTGCGACGAGTTGGGCGGTGAGTGCCTGCATCCTTATTGAAGCATACTTCTACCTCTTTGGCATCAACATACTGGTCGGCGGTCATGGTCATCTCGTCAATCCCCTTTGGCGGCTTGCGATTGAATTTAGAGCGGAGGTCACGGTGATGGAGTCCTCTGACAAAGGCGGTGATGACTTCTGCTTCCATGATGTTGGGAATAGAATTCTTCATCTCGGAAAAATGTCTGATATAGCTACGGAGGAGCTCGGACGGTTTCTGGTAGATGCGATTCAGATCATGCTTGGTGCCCGATCGAGTACACGTAGCCATGTAGTTGTCGGTGAAGACTTTCTTCAGCTCTTCCTAGGATCCGATGGAGTCTAGGGCGAGGCTTGTGAACCAATTCATCGCAGTTAGCGTGAGCATGACTAGAAGATAGTTCGCCATGACACTGGTATCTCCCCCAATGGCGCGCATAGTAGTGGCATAAGCTTGTAGCCACTGTGTGGGGTTCATCCATCCCTCATAGGGCTTGACCCCGATGATTTTGAAACCATGGGGCCACTAGAGTGTTCGGAGTGCCGTTGTGAATGCTCGGGGCCCTTCGGGATCATCACCATCGTGATCTGTGGCATTGCCAATGTTGAGTGGCTGGAGGGCTGAGTCTGGATTACCGAACTCTTGCTCGTATTCTTGACACCGGCGTACTTCTTCATGTCATGAGAAACGGTGCCTGTCAATATGATGTCGCACGTCTCGGAGATTGTTGATGTGCACTCGGATGTCTTGGTCGACTTCTTGGTCGTGTTGGCGAGGGTAGTCTATGCGATTCCCCCTAGCTCCCCACTGGAGGGGTTGTCCATCATCGTGGTGCTGGTCAACAAAATGACTTTGGCTAGGGCGGTGATTGGATCTTGGCGTGACGGATCGATGAATCGAGCTCGTCGAGTAGGAAGGTCTCTAATCCTGGTGGATCTCGTTGACCTGACAGTGTGCAACTTTGAGCATTGCGATGACCTTGGCGACCTCTGGCGTTTGTTCAAGTCGGCGAGCTCATTGGCGGCCATGGCCAAGTTGGTGCTTGGGGTCTTGTAGACGCTGGGGCTGTCAACATGGACAAATTTGTCGTCAAGGTTGCATTGGAGTGGGCGTGGCCTCCCTTACGATCTGGTCGGTGAGAGGATAGATGTCTCTCACCTGGTCAGCGAATTTGCCCCTTAGGGCACCTTGATAGGTGGTAGTGACACTGGTGAGCCCAAAGGGTAGGGCCATAACCCCTGGAGTCTCCTGATCAGCCTCCGATAGATCTGAATTGGAGGGTGGTCGGCGCTGAACCAGAGTGGTCAGAGCCGATTCTGTGATGGAGAGGCAATCGGTGAGCTTCTGGCCAACCTAATTGATGGATACGATCAGATCATCATTGTTGATCTGCTTACTCGGGTAGCGGGGGAGCGGGCAGTGAATTGTCGATGAAGATGACCTCAGAGGCGGTTCTGAGATTAGATCTGCAGTCGCAGGTGTTGGGGTGGTCAGCGTAGAATCGATCTGCACTGGCTCGATGAGCTCTCTGTCTCCGTTAGCGTTGATGACCTAGGAGATCGATCCGACCGTGAAGATCTAGCTGGGCTTTGGGAAGGACGAAGAGCCTACAAAACGTACCATCTTGTTCGACATGGAAACAACACGCACACCCCTACCTGACGCTCCAACTGTCGATAGAGTATCATCGACAATCCTCCGAGGGGTATCCCACAAAGGTGGATTGATCGGTAGAGATGCGTGTAATCGAGAACAAGAAGGCAATAGAGACACAAGAGTTAGACAGGTTCGGGCCGTTTGTGTGACGTAATACCCTGCTCCTATGGTCTATTGGATTGTATTGGCTTTGTATGATATTGCCTGTGTTTTGAGGGGGTCCCTGCCCGCCTTATATAGTCTTGGGGGTAGGGTTACAAGTCGGTTAGATCTAGGAGATAACCGGAAAGTAATAATAGATTACAGGAATCATGGGATCAAATGTATCCTAACAGATCTCGTAGTATCTTCAAGATATCTTCTCGGTGTCTTGCGGGGCGCGCCGAGCAGCACCGTGCTCCGCAAGGCTTCATCTTGTGGGCTAGACCACCCCTAGGGGCGTGGCCCATGTAGTCTGTCGTGGGTATCCGGGGTCGTACCCCCACAGCTAGAGTGACTGATGTGACATGCTAGGGGAGTACTTGGGGCTCCCTAAAGGTACCTATGGCGGGTACAACTTGTAGATACGGAGGTGGTGTGGTGATTGTGCCATCGAGGGCACGTGTCTTTTGTGACCCATTGGAGGAGATGGTTGCTCTAGCCATATAAGGACTGATATGTTGGTGTGATCATGCTTCACATGACTTTTACGTGCACACCACACGCTCCATGGGAGGGGTCCTAGGCTTGTGACTTTGCTTAGGATGGAACCATTACTGTAGGAGTTAGCGGATAGTGTTAGGGAGGGTGAGCATGGGGCTCACACCATCCCGAGACTCGGCCACCATTGGCCTGGTTGGTTCGGATTCATAGCTTCAGGTACCCGATGGCGACCCGGTGTTTTTCCCAGGCCTGAGAGAGGCAGGATGGTGCCATTACGGTGGGTTCGAGTTTGGGTGTTGTGCTCCTTAGTCGACTAGCTACCGTACTAAGGGCACTTCGTGTGGGATTTCCATGTTGTACACACTCTGCAGAGTTTATAATCTATACGTATAGCCACGTCCTCGGATATGGACAATATCTTGTGTTCTGTTACCCCAATTAGTGTGAGATTTCTTCTCTACCCTTGGTTGACCTAAGGTCCGGCTTGAGGTGGTTGAGGCAAGGACGAGAGGGAGTTGTCCTTGTCGCCTAGAGAGCGAGGCGGAGGTGTGACTGTGGAAGAAGAGGGATGATGGGTGAGATGACTTGAGGTGATGTGCTAGAGTAGGAATCTGACTCCTCGGGTGGACTCAATCTATCAGAATGAGAGTGGGAACTTGACTCCTTGGTGGACTAAGGGCTTGGAGATGTTTTGGTGGACATTACTACTATTATTATTATTTATTGCATTTTAGGATGCAACCCACAACCCAAAATAATAGGATCGCCAGATCCCTTTGAAATAGGCCACTTAAAGCTCATAGGTGCTGACCATGGCCTGCACGCATCTGACGGCGTGCAGAATGATGGACTTGCAGGATTGTTGGGAATGGTATAAGGTCACGACCGTGCTCAAGGATGCCTCTAGATGTGGACTTCGCCAAGCTTCGTTGTTACACTCTGATAGATCGACATTGTTTTCCTTGCTTGTGGATTGATCCATGTGGATTCAATCTCGTAGTTTGTAATAGGTTATTATCTAAGTATACTTCGAATTTGTATTAAATGATTTGCAATGCTTTGTATGGAAATGAAATCAGCTGAAATAGAGATTGCACGTGATAACTTTTATTCCTGGGACTATCACATCTGTGTAGGGATTGAGATTTCTATCTTGGAAATCTCAGTTCGTTTTAGCTCCCCCAGGCCGCAGCGCCCTTAACGGAGAAGGGAGGGAAGGGGAGGAGCACAGGGAGGGGAGGGGAGGGAAGGGGAGAGAGGTGGGGCACTGTAGGTGAGGAAGGGGAGGGGAGGGCGCCGCCGTGAAGGGAGGGGGAGGAGTCGGGCGCTGTGCGTGATATCAGACTTGCGAAGTCGCGATTCAGAGAGGTGAGGAAGAGGGAAGTGAGAGGTGAAACCCTAAGTCACTGTATATATAGTCAGGCATGATTTTGGGCTGGTTGGGCTTCTCTCTTTGCTAGTGGGCTCGGCCACTATTAACCAAGGCGAAAATGGGGGTATTTTTGGAGGCGGACCACTTATAAGGCCCGCCTTAGTTAATAGATTTTAGGAACCGCCTCTGTAAATCGATTTTGCGAGGCTGTTGATTGTGACCGCCTCGGTTAATAAAATGCTCGCCTCGGTTAATCCCAGGCATTAACCGAGGCGGTTGAAATTCCCGCCCGCCTCCGAGGCCCATTCCCAAACGCCTCGCATAAGTTTTTCTGTAGTAGTGGTTGTCTGCATCGAATCCCTCATGTTATCATCTTCTACCTCCTAGATCTTCATGTTTTGTCATTTGGCTTATGTTGTTCATATAACATTCAGATCGAATGGCTACATGGGTAACGTAGAAGGCTTATATGTTGTTCATATAGCATTCAGATTGAATGAAATTATGTCGATACTTCCATATATTATGGGGTAACGTAGGAGACATCCCTATTTTCACTCGGTCTTAATTACCACCGTTTGGCTTTCAATTTGTCTTTAACCATCAAATTAAGTGTGAATAACCCGGTCTCTTCTCTATGAAACATGGGACACTTTTGGTTGGCTAGCCATCTTGGTGACAGAGAGATGCTTGATGTTGGGGGAGGCGATAGTAGGTGTCTTGCTTGGATTGGAGCACTCAAGATCCTGGTCATCTAGATCAGCCTGGGTGGTGGCGTCCGGGATTGAGGGGAGGGGGAGCTAGGGTGGCGAAGTTGAGGCCATCATTCACGACGCGGGCGATAGTGGCTCACGGAGTGGTGAGGAGAGAGAGAGAGAGAGAGAGAGAGAGAGAGAGAGAGAGAGAGAGAGAGATGCAGCGGTTCACGGGGTGAAGAGGGAGTGAGAGGTGGGTAGGGTTTCTCTCACCCTCTTTTATATTGTCCGAGGTCTGTAGCGGGTCGAGACGAGCTTGCCTCAATTAATATAGGTGGGTCTCTAAATGGATCCACCTCTAAAAGTGGTTCTCATTTTTAGACGATATTTTATCTGTAAATTAAATGGGTTATCTCATAAAATCGTATTTTTAGTGCCTCACGGTCACCTGTTCTATCCTTCATTGTGAGAAATGGACACCGCAAAAAAAATTGGTGGATCGATATGTGTTATATCTATGCAAGTTTACTGAGGCGAATTTAACACTTTCAATGCAAATCGATTGTAGCTTGCTAATCAATTTGCTTGGGTCATGTTGCTAGCTAGTTTACATGCTTTCGATCGAGTTCCAAGCAAAACTACTGCAGTGTCACATGCATCCCCTCTCTTTGGATATGACCAGAATAGAAAATAGTGGCGTACGTGCCTTCTCTTGGCGGTTCTACACGTGTACAAGCGAGAAAACTCCTCTCTATCATCAACTGGGCGTTCGGTTAACCGAAACCGATCGGTTCGTTTTTTCGGCTCTTCAGCTAATTCGGTTACATGAGAAGAAGGGATCAATCGGTTACTTTGAAAATGCGGAACCGAGGAATTTCGGTTTCGGTTCTAACCGATGGAACAACACATTCAATTGCAAATTTCGGCAGCATTTTGCCTGATTTTCATGCAGTCAAAAGGGACAATTTAAACAACAATGCAGCATAAAACAACAGTACAACACATATATGTTATTGTTCTCTCAAATATTCAAGCATAGAGCAATATTCAAGCCTGCAGTAAAAAAAAACAATAGGTCCAATAGCTTAGTTCGGTTATTTCAGATCAATTCGGTTAACCGAGTGCTGGAACCGAATTAACCGTAATAATTTCGGTTCCTGGGAACCTGGAACCGAACCTGGGACCGAATATTTCGGTTTTGGTTACTTCGTTTTCGTTTCCGGTTAATTCGGTTCGGTTCTCGGTTCTCGGTTTTTCGTGCCCAGGCTTAATCAACCTTACGCCAAACACACAGAATAATCAACCTTACGCCAAACACACAGAAATCCCTACTATAGCATTTCTTACTTGGGTGTGTGGCTCGCCTCTTGCCTCGCCTGACCTTGTTTCCAATAATACCCTGTCTCCCTCCTTATAATACCCTCTTCTCCCATCCACGCGAAAAATTGGGTTCTTCCTTTCTCGCTCGAAGCACCAATTTCACCACAAAAGAAGAACCCTGCTAGCTCTTCCAAGAACACAGATGCATTTGTACCAATAATAAAGGTGAAATAAAGCCCATACAATAATGGAGACGAAGCTCCGGTGGAGCCGGCCCGGCTCCCTTCTCGTCGCCGCGGCGTTCCTGGCGTCCGCCGCCGTGTCAAGCGCCAACATTGGCGACTTTGACGGGCATTGGCAGAAGCGCAAGGAGCTGGCCGAGGCGTCGGTGAGGGAGACGTACAGGTCCGACCCGTACAACGTCACCAACAGCTTCAACGTCGCCGTGCACAGGCATGCATGCACCCCGGCCTTCATCCTTTCCTAGCATCCATCCCTTATTGTTCGTCCGGCCGTGTCATTTCATGCAATGTGTACACGCATGCATGCATATGCATGGTTGCAGAGCTAGCAGCCCGCGGCGTGCGATGCGGGAGATGCCTCGGAAGCACAAGAAGTCGACGGGCCCGTGCCGGGCGACGAACCCGATCGACAAGTGCTGGCGCTGCCGCAACGACTGGGCGACGGACCGATTCCGTCTGGCACGGTGCGCCAGGGGGTTCGGGCACGCGACCACCGGCGGCCTCGGCGGTCCGATCTACATCGTGACCGACCCCAGCGACGGCGACGTGGTGAACCCGCGCCCCGGCACGCTCCGGTGGGGCGTCATCCAGCCTGGCCCGCTGTGGATCATCTTCGCCAGGTCCATGATCATCCAGCTCTCGCAGGAGCTGCTGGTGAGCAGCGACAAGACCATCGACGGGCGCGGCGCGCAGGTGCACATCGCCAACGGAGCCGGGATCACGGTGCAGCTGTCTCGGAACGTGATCATCCACAACCTGCACGTGCACGACGTGGTGCACTCCATGGGCGGGCTGATGCGCGACTCCCCGACGCACGTCGGGTCCCGGACCAAGGCCGACGGCGACGGCATCTCGCTCTTCCAGGCCACCAACGTGTGGATCGACCACATCTCCATGTCCAACTGCGAGGACGGGCTCATCGACGTGGTGCAGAGCTCCACGGGGATCACCATCTCCAACTGCCACTTCACCAACCACAACGACGTGATGCTGTTCGGCGCCAGCGACTCGTACCCGCAGGACCAGATGATGCAGATCACCGTCGCCTTCAACCACTTCGGCAGGGGGCTCGTGCAGCGGATGCCCAGGTGCCGATGGGGGTTCTTCCACGTCGTCAACAACGACTACACGCACTGGCTCATGTATGCCATTGGCGGCGGCAAAGCGCCCACCATCATCAGCCAGGGCAACCGATACATTGCACCACCCAACATCGCCGCCAAAGTGGTGCGTGGGTAACAATGCAATTCGTTTCGTTTGGTTTGTTTTCGTTTCTTCTTTGAGCACACACCAAGCACCGATGCATTGCAGATCACCAAGCACTACGCGGAAGAGGGCGAGTGGAAGAACTGGGTGTGGCACACGGAGGACGACCTGTTCATGAACGGCGCCATCTTCGAGCCGTCCGGCGGCGCGGTGCCCAGGAAGATCAACGGCAACGAGTGGGTCAAGCCCAAGCCAGGCACCTACGTCACAAGGCTCACCCGCTTCTCCGGCACATTGTCCTGCTGCTCAGGAAAGCCGTGCTGATAGCTGGCCCCGTCAGGCTTCTTCTAGCTTGAGGCCGCCAGCATGGCCGGCCATGTCCGGAGAACGATGGAGTACTGAAAGCTTGTCGCTCTGTGTTTCTTGCAACGAGGGGGGTATCCTCATGGAAGAAAACAAAGGACATCCACGTAGGATGGAGGGTAGCCAGGTCGTCGTTTTGCTAATCTACGTTTGCCTTGAAGTTTTGTTTTGTGGAATTGTTACAGTACAGTTTGGTCATTTCCAGAGGAAGGGATTGCTTTTATCCCACAGGTGTATATCTGTATACATATACAGGTTGTATAACATGAACCGCCTCTGTTTGCGATTGGTCGAAAATAACATAATATTAATATGTTGTATTGTTTTGCAAGAGTTCTGAGGGTGTCTTTTTCACATTTCATTCGTTTAAATTCAATCTCATGAGTGAAGTATTGATTTGAGTACCAGACTGTCGGCGACTAGTAAATTTGTGTTTACGCGTCTGGTCCGGATAGTGTGCTCGGAGGACACAAGGGTTTATACTGGTTCGGGCGGAATATCCCTACGTCCAGATTGAGGCTGCTCGTGTTACCGGCACTTGTTTGTAGTAGAGGTTACAAACGGACGAGAGAGGGAGAAGGTCCCAAGTCTATGATGGAAGGATCAAATGGAGTTGAGTCTAGTTGAACTCAGTTCCTTTCAGCGTTGAGCCGTTGCCTTTCGCGGGGCGTCCTGCTTCCCCTTTTATAGTTGAAGGGGAAGGCGCATGTTACATGAGAGAAAGAGAGAGAGAAAAGCGAGGAGGAAGAAGGCCTCCGGGGTCGTGGCGCCCTTCATCTCCTTTACTCGAGTCCCGCTGGTCCTGTAGATGATGACAAGGACGGCTCCACGTCGTGACCCTGTTCATCACTGGCGCTATATGTGGGCGTCGTCAGCCGGTCGTGGTGCTCCATTCCGTTCCGGCAGGCGGCATGGTTAGCCGATACCCCCGTTGGAAGTCGTACGGGGATTAGGTAGCATAGCGCCGGCACGCCCGACACTGTCGATGACGTGAGTCCTCAGGTATGGCCCGTCGTGGCTGTGGGTCACGTCAAGATGCGTCTACTCCCCTTCTGGTGTCAGAAGTTTGACATTGGGTTCGTACTTTTAGACCCGTAGTGGTTGGAGGCGGTACAGACCCCCGTCGGGCGAGGCGGAATCCCCCTTCGAGGGGTCTGGCGAGGCGAAGTCCACGCTCGAAGGGTCGGCCGAGACGAAGCCCGCACCCTCGGGGTCGGGCGTGACGGAGCCCGCGCCCTCGGGGTCGGGCGACATGGAGCCCGCACCCTCGGGGTCGGACAAGACGGAGCCCGTACCTTCGGGGTCGGGCGAGACCAAAATACGCTCTTGACCATCCGGGCGAGTTAGCGTTCGCGGCCATCAGCTTCCTTCTTCCTGGTATCTCTAATACTGATACCCGAGAGTAGCCCCCGAGCCTGCGGAGGAGTAGGATACTCCTTCGAAGGCTTTTTTAGCCGTAAGGATTCTGAGGGTCTTGATCTCCCTTTGCAGGCCGCGGGATGTCTTGGTAGGGTCACGATTCCTTTCCGTCGCGTTCGGACTCTTCGGGAGCATGCAACTACGGGATTCGGGGGGGGGGGGGGGGTCGGAAAAGATCTCTCTTGATTCCGATCCCTCCCTAGGATCCGATCGATCCGCCATTGTCATGCGACCGCGTATTCGGACTCCTTGTGAGTGCAACTTCCCTCGAGCCCCCGTGCGTAGGAAGGGTCCGGTCGAGGGGTCAGCTCGTCTTGTGGTCGTGCTCCCTCAAGCGTTTTTTGATAAAATGGAGGGGTTGAGCCATGCGATATTTTTCTCGATGGATGAATCATGGTGCTCGATGAGCTGTTAACGGGCTAGTCCGAGTGGGGCCCTGGCTTCTTGTTCGCGGGGGTCTGGCATGGGACATCTTATGACCAACTCCAGTTTCCTGACAGCCAGTCCATATAGTTCTCGGGTCCGTTGAACCAGTCCCAAGGGCTCGTTGCCTTTCTTCGAGGAAAAACCATGGACTGTGCACCGACCAAGACTCGAACGTGGGTTGGGATGCCCGTGCGCTCGTGCGCCCAGGTGCTGGCCGCTAGCGGGCCCATCCTTAACCACCCCTCGCTCTAAAGTTGCCGCGGAGCGGTTGTGAACCCGTCGATGGGCCAACCTTCGAACTCCTAGGCCTTAATGGGCCATGGGAGCGTTTTTAGCTCCGTATCCCTCCTTACCTGTGGTGGCTTTCGGCCCATTGAGGGGCGAACCATCGCTCGGCGCGCCCTTCGAGGGGGCAGCCAGGGGTGCCATGCGCACAACTTTCAGAGAGGCGAAGTGACGAGGCGCGGCAGGCACGTCGATCGAGGCGAACGGTTTGCCTATCGCTCCACCTTCCCCTATAACTAGGGGTTTTTTGTCTTCGTCTTTGATACGCCTAACAGCAGCCTCATCCTCTCCGCTTGTCCACCGCAAGCGCTCGGATCTCTTGCTCTCGCTCTTCCACCACCAGCGAAGTTCTCGTTCCTCCGCCCTTGCTTCCCATGGAGTCATGGTATCGCTCCGACGTCACCCACGCGCGCATGGAGGGCCTCGTCAAGCGCGGTCTTCTTCATGGGAGAACCGAGGCATTGGAGTGTCTCGTGCATGGTCGTGAGGAGGCGCCGGCCGACGGCTACGTCATGTCCTTCGCGCCCTTCCACGAGCGTGGATTCGCGATTCGTCCCCACCCATTCCTCCGGGGACTGCTGCACACTACCAGATCAAGTTGCAGCACCTGAATCCCAATAGGATCCAACACATCGTGGCCTTCATCGCGCTGTGCGAATGGTATCTGGGGATCGAGCCCCACTTCGAGCTGTGGAGGTACTTCTTCTCCATCTCACTGCACAAGAAAAGGGAGAGAAGTGGGGACCTGTCGGTGCCGATGGGATGCGCAGTCTTCCACCTCCGGGGCCACCGGTCCACCGAGTACATGACCTATCCGCTATCGAGGTCCAACAAGGGATGGCATACACTTTGGTTCTACGTGAAGAACGACACCGCCGCCCCCTTGTCGGACTTCACCGGACGCCTAATCGAAGAGGTGCCGCTGGTGTGGGAGTGGGGACCTCCTGAGAAGGAAAAGAAGAGGCTCCGCGACCTCCTAGACGCCATCGCACTCCTGAAGAACCATGGCCTCCGCGGGGCCGGTGTCATTGGGGCGTATCATGCGAGGAGGGTGGCGCCGCTGATGGCGCGCACCCTCTCGTTGTACGGGATGACGCTCGGCGCACAGCTCGACGGGACGGTGCTCGCCCAAGGGCTGCTCCACGACAACGAGGTGGCATAGCGCATCAAGGAGGCAATGGAGGAGTCCGACGCCGTGTTCCCGATCCCAGGACATACCGCGATGCAGTCAGATGCGGGCTTCGTCGAGCTGCCAGTGGGGTTGGGCTTTCGGGCCTCCGTCGTGCCGTTGCCAGAGCACGCGCCGTGAGGGTGGTGAACCGGGCCACATACGAGAAGAGGAAGAAGAAGAAGAAGGATGAGGAGAAGGCAAAGCAGCGAGCGAAGCTGGATCGAGGAAGGCGGCGGCAAGGTTCGGAGGAGGAAGAAGAAGGAGAGGGAGGCAATGGTTCCGGATCGCACGTCCAACGCGACGAGCTAGGAGGTGGGGATGAGGACTTGTCTTTGCCGCAGGCAGGGCCCTTCCCGTGGCATGCCTCGGGGGCAGGAGGAGGAGGGCGCGCCCTTGGAGCAGGCGGAATCAAGCCGCTCTGCTCCATCCGGGCCTTCCGGGGCACCCCCGTAGTCGGCAGGATCCGGCCGCTCCGCTCCGTTCGGGCCTTCCAAGCAGAGGGAAGGTTCAAAACGGCAATGTGCCGATGAGGTGCTGCCGAGGTCGGGTGGACCGACCCCAAAACGTCACTGTCTGGTGGCGTCGAGGTGAGTTAAGAATTTCTTCGCTCCTTCGCTCTAACAAATTTTTGCCATAAACTGATTGTCATGTCCTTCGTAGCGTTGGAGGACGCGGGACTCCTAAGGCTTACGCCGAAGAAGAGCCTCGCCCTCCAGCTGACGCGCTAGGAGCCGACTGGCGTTACACCGGAGGCGAGCGAGAGTGGCGCCGGGGCGACCGTGGCGTCGACTAGAGGGGCGTAGCCGGTGGCTGTGTCCACGAGGGAGCAGATGGAGGAGGGCGTGTCCAAGGTGCCCATGGCGAATGTGGCATGGCCGGGTGTGGTCACAACGTCATAGGTGGAAACGACCCAGCCGGGGCCGTCATCCGCGTAGGTGGCCGCGACATCACAGGCAGAAATGGCACAGCCGGAGCCGTCATCCACGCAGGTGGCCACCTCTGCGGCGGGGCGGATGGAGGAGGACGCACCCGAGGCGTCCGTACGTGGCGCGGCCGGGTGCGGCCACGATGTCACAGGCGAAGACGACGCAACCGAAGCCATTGTCCGTGCAGGTGGCCGCGTCTGCGGTAGGGTAGACGGGAGAGGGTGCACCCGAGGCGTCCTTAGCGGATGTGGCGACGGGGCAGGCCTTCGCGTCTACGTCACCTGCCCCCTCTACCGCTAGAGGGACCGCTCTGGAGTTACTACCACAAGAGGGGTCGGCGCCGTTTGGGATCGACGTGGAGACATCCTGGTCTTTGATCCGGGTGGGCGGCGACCCACACGCATGGGGAGGATCCCAGATCCGGTGGGCAGACCGGCGGGACCTAAGGGCGACGCTTTTTGCCCTTGATGACGCCGCGGAGGAGAGGGAATGGGAGAGCGTCCACATGGATGTTGGGACCATAGTTCGTGCCCTGACCATCGTGCTGAGCTCGTTGCGCGATGTCGTCGCCCCGGTTGGCCAAGTATGATGTGGCCGTGTTTTCGACTCTCATTTTCCCTTTTCATGCCTCTAAGACTTGTCCTCTTTGTAGTCCCTTATGGTCCGCAGCCGAGAGAAGTCCCAATTCCTTCATCGCGAGAAGGACGTTTGGGACCACCTCGTCGAAGAGATGCGGCGGAGTGATGGGCTGGCCGCACAGCTTGCCGTCGCCTGTTAGGAGGTGGCTAAGCTTGCCACCGCCCGGGAGTTGGCCGACCTCCGAGTCAGGGAGAAGGATGCTCGCGAGGCCGAGAAGCTCATGGCCCTGATCGAGAGGACGCGCGCGGACGCTGTGGAGTCTGAGCGGCTACGGAAGAAGCAGGACAATTTGCTCCAGGCCGTAGAGGGGCTCCGCACGGAGGGCGCTGACGCCCAGCAGCGGATCAACCTCCTTGAGGGTGAGCTTGAAGGGGAGAGGGACCTGAAGATTGCGGCCAAGGTTGTGTCCGCTAGGCTCGCCATGGAGGTCGGTCAGCGCCAGGAAGAGGTCCGGTGCCTGGAGGCCGAGGTGACCTAGTAGCGCGATGAGGTGCGCAAGCTTCGGGCGGACGTGGACGGTAAGCCTCCGGTTTCCCTTGTTGTCTTTCTCCCTAGAATCCGTGGTAGGCCTTTTGACACGATCGGTATGTGACTTGGATAGGTCTCGACGACAAGCTTGGGCAGAGGTGATGAAGAGCCGTGGCCTAGAGAAGGAGCTCGACGAGGTGAAGGCCTCCCTCCTGAAGGAGAGCGATGAGCATGATACCCTGCGTGTCGCTATCCAGCTAGTCTACGACGACCTCAAGCTGGCCCCAGAGCAAGAGACGAGCTCGCTCGCGGTCCGTGCCGTCCAAATTACGGATCAGGCGCACAAGACCGTGAGGAACGCGCTTCGCTTTGGCATTCATCAGTCATTTGCAATCGCTAATTCTCACTACGAAAACATCGATCTGGTGACAATGAGTCAGGGCTTCACACTCAGTTACTCCGAGGCCGAGCTGGAGGAGATCGAGGAGACAGTGGCCCCCTAGCGCAGGATCTAGCTGTAAAGATCGAGGACGAAGTCATCCCCCCGAGGGGTTAGTTAGTTGGATGAGCCGTGCGGTGAATTTGTAATAAATAGACAAGTTTTTAATTTTTGTTTTGGCCGAACGGACTTTGACCCTTCTCTTTTTTTATGTATAAAAAGGTTGATGCGATCCGACCCCTTCTAATGTTAAGGTTGTAAAGCTCAAGGTGCGAGCAAAAAAACTCTGATCATGCTGGTGAGCAAAAACGCCATAGCCGCTGGGACGTAGGTTTCTTGCGGTCCGACCAGTTTTACTCAACGTTTGTTTCCGTGACTCTTGCTTCTAGATCTTAACGTAAGGAGGGGTCGAGCGCAAAGAATGTTTCTGAGTAGATATATTCTTATCAACCCCCGAGTGAGGACCGCCCCCTTGCCGTTGCTGGGGTCAGTTGTCACTAAAGATCGAGGAAACGATAGCGAAACCGATAAGAGAAAGCGTTTTTGCGTTTCAGAAATATCATTCTTAATTTTCATACGTACGCGCATAGATTAGGGGTTAAAGCGACGTAGCTGCTCGATGTTCCAAGCATTTGGTGAAGACTTTGCCATCGATGGACTTGAGCTTGTAGGTGCCCGGCCGGAGCACCTCCACGACGATGTACGGTCCCTCCCATGGTGGAGAGAGCTTGTGGCGGTTCTTTTTGCTTTGGACGAGGCGGAGCACTAGGTCCCCGACGTTGAAGGCTCGGCCCCGCACACGACGTCGTTTGCCGCCATCCTTCCGCGGCGCTCCTAGGGGGTGGCGTGCGCATGACCACCGTCTCCGCGGGCGCTCGAGCTCCACACGCTCCTACTCCAACTGGAGTTGTGCATCCTCGATCTCCTTGTGCCGTGCCCTCAGCTGCTCTACCCGCAGGCGATGCGGGGCCCCTGCATCTCCCTCGACATCGTTGTTGGGGTCATTTGTAGGAGTAGCCCCTCCCTCATGGACGCTTTCGATGCGCCCCTAGGGGGTGCCTGCCATGAAGCATTCTCGCGAGGGGTGATGGCTTCCCTACTGGAGTTAGAGTCGAAGATCATCTCTAAATCTCTCGCGAGAAGGTCGTGGAAAGATTTCATGACATAGTCCGTCATACCCACAAATTCGTCGTCCGTGGGGGATGGGTGCATGCGCTGCGCCGTGAGGTGACCAATGGTCCTTGCGGCGTTGCGCAGACCGAACGGGAGCGTTGTCGGGGCACTCCGAGTGAGGTATTTCGAGGGGAGCGGTTCCCCTCCGGCAGGTTGCGTCATGACGTTGGCGAACGAGAAGGTGAGGCAGCACAGGTCCTCCAGGGACGGTCGGTGTCCTAGGAAGGCATTGAGCTGGCGCTCCAGCCTCTCGTAATCGAGGCCGAGGAGTTGGTCGCTCCCGGGGGCACGGGCCTCTAGGGCATGTAGCCGCAGCTCCTCGAGGGCCTCGACGGTTCCGTCGAGGCCGGTAGAGTGAAGAAGTTTGACCAGGGCGGGAGCCCGCGCCAGCTCTCCCTCCGCGGTGATGAAGAAATCCAGGCTCCCGAAGAGCACGTGCGCGCCCGGGACCTAACTCATGCCGTGGCTAGCCATCCATGGCCTGTTGTGGACGACGAGACACGCAAAAGGCCCCAACCTAGCGCGCCAACTGTCGGTGTTTCGAACCGTCGACTAATAAATTTTTGTTTGCGCATTTGGCCCAGATGGTATGCTCGGAGGACACAAAGGTTTATACTGATTTGGGCGGAGTGTCCCTACGTCTAGTTTGAGGGTGCTCATGTTACTGGCACTTGTTTGTAGTAGAGGTTACAAATAGACAAGAGAGGGAGAAGGTCCCAAATCTCTGATGGAGTTGAGTCTAGTTGAACTTAGTTCCTATCAGCGTTGAGTCGTTGCCTTTCGCGGGGCGTCCTGCTTCCCTCTTTATAGTTGAAGGGGAAGGCGCAGGTTACACGAGAGAAAGAGAGAGAAAAAAGCGAGGAAGAAGGCCTCCGGGGTCGCGGCACCCTTCATCTCCTTTACGCAGGTCCCGCCGGTCTTGTAGATGGGGATGGCTCCACGTCGTGACCCTGTTCATCACTGGCGCTATACGTGGGCGTCGTCAGCCGATCAGGGCGCTCCATTCCGTTCCAGCGGGCGACATGGTTAGCAGATACCCCGTCGGAAGTCGTACGGGGATTAGGTAGCATAGCACCGGCATGCCCGACACTGTTGGTGACGTGAGTCCTTAGGCATGGTCTGTCATGGCCATGGGTCACGTTAAGACACGCCTACTCCCCTTCTGGTTCGTACTCTTACACCCGTAGTAGTTGGAAGCGGTACGGACCCCCATCGGGTGAGGCGGAATCCCCCTTCGAGGGGTCTGGCGAGGCGAAGTCCGCGCCCAAGGGGTCGGGCGTGACGGAGCCCGCGCCCTCAGGGTTGGGCGACACGGAGTCCGCACCCTCGGAGTCGGACGGGACGGAGCCCGTACCTTCGGGGTCGAGCGAGACCAAATTACGCTCTTGACCATCCGGGCGAGTTAGTGTTCGCGGCCATCGGCTTCCTTCTTCTAGGTATCCCTAATACTAATACCCGACACCGACGAAACAAACCCCTCATAAATTTGCCAGATGAACGGTAAGAGCACAGACCAAAAGGATTCATACTTTCATAGTGTAATTATCCAAAACACCTGGCCCAAAAGTTTTCATTGCTGAACTCTGGCTCCATGTTTTTCTCTAGAATTAGAAGCCTTCCTTCAATGCATAGACTCTGCTTCGGAAAGATGGTGGCAATCTGTTTATTGCTGCATCAATGTCCTGCAAACAGAGCAGTCATAAGTAAACGGTGCAAAGAATCAAGGTGGTTTAGCTGCAAAGAATGCAGAAATATAAGAAATTTTCTCAGAGGAAGCAAACAAACTGGCATATTGTGCTTCATTGTAGGTATAACTTCAGAGTAGAAAAGAGCTTGACACATTGTCCTTCATAATAAGTGTAACTTCAGAGTAGGAAAGACATGCTTGTGTTCTAAAGCTTTTTCCATTAAAAACTAAAACGGGTGGAAACTAAGAATTATAACTATGCGTTGCCAACTAAAAGTAGTCAAAATGGACTCGGATGTAACAACAAAGTTTAGTGTAATAGTAAGTGGACTTGATTGACATGCAAACATTATGCAACTGGCCAAGCATTTCGGTAGAGATAACTGAACCCTTATATATTAGCTCACCTCAGCAGTATAACGATTTGAAAAGTGATTCAGTAGAATAGCTTTGTTTTTAAGCTTGTCAGACAGACTTGCTATCTGCACACATTGTCAACATAAAGTTAAGGGTAAATACAAAGTGGAATTTTAGTAACTGAAAATGAACAGAGTATGGAATAACCTCAGACAAGTGAATGTGCCCTCTTTCTCTTGCATCCTCAGTTGATTTGGAGTCATCAATAAAAGTACTCTGAAATTTACAGGCGACACATTGTAAAGTACACATAGGAAGTGATGACCGACAAGAAGGCATACCTCGACCACAAGAATCTTTGCCTTCAACACATCTGCATTATCAGGATCAAGGATGAAATCCGACATTGTATCTCCAGAGAAAGCAATCTCAGGTGTTGACTCTACATTCGTAATCTGTGCACCATGAATTGTTTGAAAAGTGCATAACACATCAATAATTCTATACTGGATTCTACTCAAGTTTGATTTCAACATCTAACCGGGCAGACAGACCTCAACCCCCGACTTTTTGAGATTACTGAGCTCTTTCCCAGGGAGGCCAGCATACTCCTCCTTGAGCTTCTGCTTCACCTTGTATATCACATACCCCTACACACACATCACACGATTCAAAATCCATGAAAGCATCATAAGAAGTAATTCCCACAATTCATTCAAGGGCACACAGAATCGACAGAGTTTGAAATTCCATTGGCCCTCACCTGGCTGGGTACGACGTGGTAGGTCCTGAACGCCCTGACCCTGAGGTCCTTGGGGAGCTGGTACTCCTCCCCGACCTCGAGCGGCACGAGCTTGTGGTCGAGGTCGGACTGGTCCATGGCGCGGTGCACGTCGAAGAGCCTCCGCACGAGGTCCGCGAGGCAGGCGGGGACGAAGACGGTGGGCGGGCGCATCCGCCTGCGGCCCCGCGTGGCGACGTACATTGGGAGGCCCCCGATGTGGTCCATGTGCGCGTGGGAGACGAAGAGGAAGTCCTGCGACACGGCGAACGGCGGGCACCGGCCGATGTCGAAGGCGAGGTTGAGGGAGGGGAACATGACGCAGGTCTCGTGCCCGGCGACCGAGATGCCCTCCACGTGGTAGCCCTCGATCTCCAGCCGCTGCTGCATCGCCCTCGGCCGCCTGGGGGCGGGGGTGGGAGCGGAGGTTGAAGTCGCCGCCGCCGAAGAGGCCGCCCTTCGCCATGCCGCCGCCGCCGCCGGCGGCGAGGGAAGGGGGAGAAGGTTTGGGTGGGAGGTGGCACTGTTTGCGAGAAGCCCCGTTGCAACGGGAGAAAATAATGAAACTTTTATTGAAAACGACATGTGCTCTGGACGGCGCACCTAGCCGTGGGGGGAGTGAGTCGACGACGCGGGCACCCTGGACGGCAGCGCGGAGGCAGCGGCGGCGGCCTGGAGGCGCAACCCCATCTAATGTCCTTCTCGATTATTTCTCTGATTTTCTCGATTTAATTCTTTCTATGATTTCCTCTTGGGTCGATTCGTGTGCGGATGAAGAAGGAATTGATTTTTTGTTGAGTTTTGGTGATTGTTGTGGTCGTCGGCAGAAGAAACAACAAATTTATTGATTTGATTTTATAAGTTGTTGGAGTGAGTCTGATTTTGATTTGGATTTGGATTGATGCGGTGGTTTTGATTTAGTCTCGGCTTGTCCTTTGCACCTTGTTTGCCCATTTGGAAAATCCTTGGTATAGATTTGGGGGGCCGGAGGAAATCCAGTTGATTTCGGATTACGGATGGTTAGAGATGAATGTGTAGGCAAAACAAAAATTTAGGCATAAATTTTGCCTCTTTAATGTTAGGTATCGATAGATATAGATAATAGACTAAACACAACAAATTGCTTAAGTCAGCTTCCATTTAATTTAAATTGTTTAGTGGGACTGAACCAAGTTATAATAAATCATATTTTATTTCTAATCAAAATTACGGCAAAAACTTGACGGTGAAAACCTCTGCTTCTTAAGAAACGAGTCATGGTCTCAAAGATCCATAATTATTATATTTATCATTTATTATGATATTTAAAATTATAATTATGAAAAAATAAAAAATAGAAGTATTCAGAAACGGAAAGTGATGTATGTGGAGGGCAAAAATCGAAACGGACGCCAATACCATCACCTATCCATGGTAATTATTATATTTATCATTTATTATGATATTTATGTTTATGGAAAAATACAAACATAGAAGTATTTAGAAAGGAAAGTGATGTACGTGGCGGGCAAAAACCGAAACGGACGCCAACACCATCACCTATCCATGGTAATTATTATATTTATCATTTATTATGATATTTATGTTTATGGAAAAATACAAACATAGAAGTATTTAGAAAGGAAAGTACGTGGAGGGCAAAAACCGAAACGGACGCCAACACCATCACCTATCCATGGTCCATGTACAGCTAGCCGCATTGTTGTTTGCCGACACAAGGAATTGAAACCGGAGAAATCTATTTGATTAGGATTGCGAACGAAGACATTTTCCTTATTCACGTACGTTGAATCGAAGCTCATTCTCATATTTCCAACGTGATTAAAGACTTGTTTGATATAATAAGGGCTAATCACTAGTTAGCTAAAAATTAGTTAAAATTAGCTCTAGTGCATCCAAACAGGAGGGCTAATAGGTAAACGATAATGCTTCCACATGGGCGTCCATCCGTCCGGACGCCACGCGGCACACTCCGCCTCGCCGCTTCCGCTCGTGCCGCTCGCTCCGGCCTGCGACGCGTGCCTCGCTCGCGACACTTTCTCCCTCCCGTTTGTCGTTGCTCGTCCGACCTGTCATGTGTCGGCCCGCGAGGATTCGACTCGGTGTCACGTGGCCCGCTCGCCGTAGCCATCCCTCTCCGCACCCTATCCTGCGTGCTACCTCTGCTCTCCCCATCTCTCGCTCTCTATCTCGTGTCCGCTGACTACAGAGTGCCTCCCTAGCCTCTTCCCCAACCCCCAATGCCGTCGGGATGCCTCGTCGCAGTCGTCCCTACCGATGGCCGCCGGGCGCACATGCCGTGTCGCCTCGGGTCATACTCGACCGAGGCAAGAGCACCCACGAGTAAGGATGAAAACGGAACGGAAATATCCCGAACCGAACCGCATCGTTTTCTATATTTAATCCGACCGAATCCGCATTTTCTTGTCCGACTTTACCGTTTTCGCTTTCGCATTTGAGATGTTTCGTATTTCGAATGTAAAAGTAGAAAACGGTTTACACATTTTTCGACCGTTTTCTACTTTTCTACTTTTAATTTGAAATATTCCGAATTCAAAATTCAGTTTAAACCAAATTTGGCCAACTGCATAGGTCATACAGCCCAATTACAGGCTGCTCACCACGCAGTCGTGTTCTTTCTACCGGTGGCTAGCTGCCCTCTCTTATAGACGGCGCCCAGCCTCATCTCTCTTATTATGTATTTGGTCGTGCACTTGTTTAATGCTATGCACTTGAACTAGATCATGCACTTGTTAGTTGTGAACTTGTTATGTATTTGGTCGTGCACTTGTTTAATGCTATGCACTGTGGGTCGGTATTTCGTATTGAATTTTCGCATACCGACCGTGTTCGACATAATTCCGCTCGAATTGGTTCGTTTTCGAAATTCTAGATATTCCGTAAGTTCGTGTTCGTTTTCGTGTCTGGCTTGTCCGCTTTCGCTTTCACTTTCGTATTTCAAATGTAAAAGTAGAAAACGGTTGAGGAGTTTTTCGACCGAGTTCGACCGTTTTCATCCTTACCCACGAGCGCGGCTGGATGCCAATGGTGCTCACGTGCCGCCGCTTGCTGCCAGCTCACACCCCGACGACCGAAATCGATCGGCCCAGGCCTCCCCTCCCTTATATTGCAAATGTATGTTTCAAATGTTTCAGAGGCATGTTGCAATTGTTCCATAAGGATATTGCAAAAAAGTAGATCGAAGATGTTGCACATGTTATAAGTGTTCAGAGGCATGATGCAAGTGTTTGTTCAAAATGTTTAATCTATTTCAGACGTATGTTGCAAGCGTTTTGATCTAAATACTGCATATGTTTCACACATATGTTACAATAGTATGTTTCAAATGTTTCATATGTTTCAGTCTTTATGTTGCAGCAAGTGTTTTCATGTTGCAAGTTGCAAGTGTTTTACCTGGATGTTGCATATGTTTCACACATATGTTGCAAGTGTATGTTATAGATGTTTTATCTATTTTGGGCATATGTTGCATTCACGTGTTTCATGTTGTTAGGAGAGTCAGGGGGTGCACGGGGTGATAGTGGCACGACACGGGCGCCAAGGAATAGGGCATGGCGAGTCAGGGGCCGACGGTCAGGGTGCGCATGTGGGGCGGGGCGAACTATCAGGCGGATGGGGGTGGGTCGAATCGAGGCAGATAGGGTAGACTATGCGTGCAAGGCGAGTCGTCCGGATGCTTGGGTTGAAAGGTCCTTATTTGGTTTTGGTAATTGGGTGACAACCTTATGTAGACTAATATGTGTTTGAGTGAGATACACAGGTGATTAGTTCAAAAGTACATGTGTGTGAGCAATACTTGCCATGGAGGTGAAATGGCTTGGACTTGTTGCAAAGCTTACACATGTGGTGATGAAGGAGCTCATTGCATATGAGACATGACATGGAGTCATGTGATCAAGGTGGAGAAGATCAAGACAAGACTTGGCTTGATAGACCGGTTGCAAGCGTGAAGGGCAAGTTGGAGGCTTTGGAGCGATGGACCATGTGGTAGTGAAGCTTGAGTAAGACTTGGCACCGAAGGACGAAGGCAACGGTGAAAAGCAAGTGAGGTCAAGATCGATGAACCAACAAGGTCACATGATGACATAAAGTGAATCATATCATTTGTGATATGGTTGGTGCATGTGTTGCATCAACATTGATGGAGATGGAATGGAATGCACAAGGCAAAGGTATATTTGTAGGGCATTTTATTTCACCAGTTATAGGTGTGTAAAGAAGTTTATGACCGGGTTTAGGATAGATGGTCGTACAATTAAGAGGGGCAAATTTGTTTGCATAGCGGTCATCTAGTGCCACTTGAGCGATCCCACTTTGCATACATGTTAGGATCGAGTGGCGTGGTGAAAAGAGTGCTAATCCTTTGGAAAAATATTTGTGAAAAGCTAACACACATGCACAAGGTGTTGTTCACTTGGTGGTGTTAGCATATTTGCAAAGGTGAAGAAAAGGAGGCAAAACCAGGCTCGGGGTGCTGCCCTGGGGGCACCGCCACCCCTATGGCGGTGCCCAGCTGGACAAGGCCGAGAAGGAGGAGTTAGAGTGGCACCATCTAGCCTTGGCGGTGGCACAGCCCTCTTGTGTTCAGTGACCTTTTGGCAGTGGCCGAGAAGGGGGTGTTGGGCGCTGGCACCGTCAGTGGCGGTGTGCACCGCCCTGTGCATGACGGTGCACCATCGGGTGCTATCCGGTGCCACCGCCATGTTTTTCCCTAGGCTAGCATTTTTGGTGTTGAGCTAAGGGGGTCACCGCCATGGGCACCGCTGCCCTATGTTCGGTGCACTGCCCTATTAATCTAGAGAGGGAGGTAAACAGGCACAGGCACCGTCGGGGGCACCGCCACCCCTAGGCGGTGCACCGCCCCTGCCTGTCTGGTGCTAGGTCTACAACGACTTGTTGAAATAGCCGTTGGAATCTGACCGTTGGGGCACCGCACCCTATCTGGTGCCTGGCACCGCCGTGTCCGGTGCCCTCACAGAAACCAGCAGCTTTGCTCCAAATGCTCTATTTGGCTTGGGGGCTATAAATAGAGGTGGAACTCAGGCATTTGGCTAGTTGAGCACCCTTGGGACTAAGTGTCCATGCTTGGGGAGTGCTTGGGAGCCCTCCAACTCACTTGTGCTTGATAGTGATCATTCGATCGAGTGAGTGAGCGATTCTAGTGCGATTGCATCATGAGGTTGCATCGAGTGGTACTAGGTGATCGTGTTACAAGTCGGTGGTGCTTGTTACTCTTGGAGGTTGCCACCACCTAGATGGCTTGGTGGTGGTCTCCATCGAAGCATGCAAAGAAGATTGTGTGGTGCTCCAGAGAAGTGATTGTGTGGGGGATTGTGTTCACCCCGTGAGAGCCACGAAGAGCAACTCTAGTAGAGCGAGACGTGAAGGGAGATAAGTGGTCCGACCATGTCAAGTGCTAGAGCTTGTGGTAATCACTCAACTTGCGAGAGTGTGACTTGCGGGTCACCACTACCAAGAGGACCGACAGCAACCTTTGAGCTTGTCTCTACGGGGACTAGCGTGTTAGCAAGCACGTGAACCTCAAGATAAAAATCACCGTGTCTACCTTGTCATCCCATTTGTTTGCATTCCCCATACACAAGCTTGTATTTACTTTCATATATATTGTGCTTGTGTAGTTGCTCTTGTGATTAGTTGACTTGTATAGTTTGCTAGTTACCTTCTAGCTTGTGTAGCATAGAAGTAGCTCCCTTGCGTGACTAATTTGGTTTGAGTAACCTTGTTAGTCATATTGCTTAGTTTGTGTAGCTAAGTAATTTAATCTCTCTAATTTATCTTGTGTAGCCTTGTTATTGAGCATTGAGCTTTGTGCTTTTTCTTACTAGATTATGTAGAAGCTCCCCTGGTTGCTTCAGTACTAGTTGCATAGGTTTGTCTGACCTTGCTACTAGAATTGATTAGGTGAGCTCTAACTACCCTGACACCTTTGTTGTCTAATTAGGATCTTTATAAGGTGCTTGTGAACTTAGATAGAGGGGTGTAGTCTTGGCTAGACCGATAGTTTTAATTCCGCATTTGTTTTGGTTAGTCGGCACATTTAGTTTTAGAAAGGACTATTCATCCCCCTTTAGTTCGCCATCTCGACCTTACATGTGGTATCAGAGCGAGGTCTCTCTTTTGTGGTCTTCACCAACCTGAGAGGATGGCGTCTAGTGGGCTAGATGATTGTGACACACACATTTTTGATGGCACAAACTTTGCACATTGGAAAAATCACATGCTTGATCATTTTTGTGCAAATGGACCTAAGTTTTGGTGGATTGTCGCTAGTGGTCTCACTCATGTTTTGGACCATAGAAATCTAACCAAAGCTCAAAGAGTTATCTTTGAACTTGATGCACATGCTTGTTGTTATCTAATATATGCTTTGAACTTTGATTTGATGAAAAGGATAAACTATGTGGGAACCGCTCGTGAGATATGGGAATCAATCAAGTACACCTTCGGTGATTCCTCCACATGGGATGATGGAATGTTCAAGAAGGAGGAGCCCAAGGAGGAGGTGCATGAGTGTGTCGAGCATGACCACAATTTGGTGATTGTGGAAGATTGCTCCACTTCATGGTCAAGCGATGATGATGCTGATCGATCCACTACAAGTTCACTTGACAAGATTGATGGTGATGCCTCAAGTAATGCGCATGATGATCCTACCTCATGCACACTTGATGGTGATGATGGTTCATGCTCGGGCCATGATTGTGATGCTATTACAAGCCTATGCACCACACCACATTGCTTCATGTCACAATGTGACACCAATGTATCTAATGCTAATATGGTTGATCATGTTGATTCATATGATGAGCTTGTTAGTAGACTTACTAGCATGACCATGTCTTTAGAAAATGAGAATGCTAAAACATTGAAATTGGAAAATAAAAACTCATTTCTAAAGAACTCATGTGAAGAACATAAGCACTTACTTGATGTTCTTAAATCTTCACATGGTGAACTAAAATTGACTCATGAGAATCTACTTGCATCTCATGAAGAATTATTAGAACAACATGCTTCTCTCATTAAAGTATTTACAAAGAAACTTAAAAGAATGAGAGATCATCACATGAGTCAAGTGATCAATTGCAACATGTGACTAACTCTTGTGATGTAGGGAAGAAGCATGTATCCACCTCTTGTGATGATTTATTAGAAATGCCATGTTCTTCAAATTTAGATGCTTGTTCTACTTCCTTGTCTTGTGAGACTAACCTTTTGAAGGAGAACAATGAGCTCAAAAATAAAGTGAAGAACTTGAGCAATAAGTTAGAGAGGTGCTACAACTCAAAGGTCACCTTCTAGCATATGTTGACAAATCAAAGAAGCTATGGTGACAAGGGTGGAGTTGGCTTCATCAAGAAGATGACCAAGGGTGAAAGAGAAAGGGCAAGAAAGATGAAGAAGCAAGAACAAAAGAGGCTATCTCATTTCATGTGCATCAAATGTCATGAAGTGGGTCATCTTGCAAATGGTTGCCCCAATGAAGAGAAGCTCAAGTTGAAGAAGGAAGAGGAGAGGCTAAAGCATGTCAAATGCTTCAAGTGCCACACTTGGGGACATCTCACCTCAATGTGCCCAACCAATCAATTGGTGAAGCAACAAGAAGAGCCTCAACCAAAGCCACAAGTTGAGTAAGAGAAGACACCCCAAGAGCAAATCAAGATCAACCATGGAGATGGTGGTGACTTGAAGAGAAAGATGAAGAAAACAAGAAGGGGTGGAAAGGCAAGGCATCCGATGCTTATTCAAGATGCCAAGATGATGAGTAAGAACCAAGAAGAGAAGAAGGTGTATGCTCACATCAAGTGCTTCAAGTGTGGAGATATGAAAAACTTTGCCTCGAAGTGTCCTACCAAGCTTGAGAAGAAGGCTCAAGCAACTCATGAGAGACAAGACAATGGGAAGCACCACATGAGCAAGGAAGAGAAGGCTCAAACAAAGAGAGTGCTACTCATGCCAGGAAAGGGGACCCCTGGCTAATTCATGTCCCATAGGTAATAATTCTAAGCCAATTTCAATTGATGATAATATTATGCTTAGAAAGGATGGTGATGGTACCTCATTGGTAGCTATTACAAAACATCCCGCTACTCATACTAAGGCTATACCTAAGTATATTGCACCTAACTTGAGAGGACCCAAACTTGTTTAGGTACCATCAAAAAGTGGATGTTTGATTGTAGGTACCATCGGTATTGGAGACTTAGTTCAAGTGATATTCATATTGTTGACCATATAAGTGAGCCAAGTGTTGCAAAGTGATGATCACTATCCCAATGCTATGACAAGTTAGTGAAGTCCAAATGTGCTACAACATACAAGTGCAATATTCAAGTTGTTGGGGATTTATTGGATTATTTGATGGCTTGCAATTATTTGAGTTAAATCTTGATAATTGGATGGTTATGATCTAACCAAGGTATATCTCTTGTTGATCATTTCATTTGGATGCACATGAGTTGGTTGAATTGGATATATATACATATGTTGCTTGCTATGAGATGTTTGAATGGATTAAATGATTAGTAATCAAGTTTGGATTGATTTGAGTTGGATAAATTCATAAGATGACTTTTAGTAAGTGTATTGAATGAATATATATCTTGTTAAAGTATTCAAATAAGTTGATTTCAAGTTTGGTTCAATTTGGTGAAAAATAGCTTAATATATAGAAATCTGTCATTTATTGTAAATCTGAGCTAGCTGAGATCAAGTCTGAATTTGAGTGATCAAATATATTTGGATTGGCATGAAATTTGGTATGCATGCTCTAAACTTATGGTATAAGTTTCTATAGAAATTTCATCACAATTGGATAAGAATTGCTTTGGATTTGGAGTGGATCTTGTCAGCTATAGTGCAGCAGTTTTTAGCATATAGCAGTGCAAAAAGATGTGAAATATGGTAGCAATTGAGAAGTCAAATAAAGCCCAAATTTTTACATCTACTAGAAGACTTAGTGAGGCACATCTCTACCAAATTTTGTGGCATTGGGATCTGTACATTGAGAAATATAGATATCTGTTTAAAGGGTACAGAATCTGCTAGAAAAGTGATAATTATTAGATTAATCAAGAGTCACTTTGATTGAAAGGTCCTCAAGTTGGAAACATGTTTATAAGTGACTAAGGCACCTAAGTTTGGTTTTGAAATTAGCTAGAAGCAAGACAAGCAAAGAATACAAGGCCATTTGATTGTGGAGTGTACTTGGCACACATTTGGTGCTCAAATTGAAGATCAAGACCAAGCTCAAGATGAAGATGGAGTTTAAGTTCTAGTGATAATTGGAAACCTTTTGGTAGAAACAAAAGGACTTAAAGAAGGATTCAAGGTTATATATCAAATTAAGTCCATCCTATGGATCAATCAAACAAAGCTATTTAAAGTGAGTGTCAAGAATGGTTCTTTGGAGAGAGGTCACTTCTTCCTAGTATAGGGACTTGCCACCTTTTGTAGGTAAACCAAGCATGGTGCTTGGAAGGCTAAAATGAAAGTGGTGATCTAAGGGACGTTTGAGATGCTTAGTTGAAGTAATCAAAAGGGTTGATCTAGAGAGCAAGCAACACCCAAAAGAGAGCAAGTCATAGAAATTCAAGTAGTATTCTCACATATGGTGCTCTCATTCAAGCAATGGTTAAATGAAGATGCAAGCCAACCACAACATCAAGATAGTACACTTGATCATTAGTGTTGTGGGGTCAAAACTGCGACAAGCATAGTTGTTCGAGTCGGTGTCAGAGTACAGGTCTCTAGTGGCTCGGGTGCACTCCGAAACACAAGAATCACACAGAGAAGACACAATGGTTTATCCTGGTTCGGGCCAATTCGGTCCCTACATCCAGCAGCTGATGATCCTTATACTCAAGAGCACCCAAAATTGAGGAGTTACAATAGAGTGTAAAGAGAGATTTGGTAGGGGGTTAGCTCGTTGCTAATCCCAAGGTTGCCTTGCCGCCGATGGAGCCTTTTCCCTTGTCAAAGAGGAGGAAGTTGACGGGATGTGGAGGAGGAGCTCTCAGTGCCCCTCTCTGGGTTGCCTGCTCCCTATGCAGTGCAGAGGCGGATGGAATGGGATGGAGTGTCTAGTGATCGATCTGGGATCCTCCCCCCTCCTAGGTCTAACCTATCCCTTATATAACGAGATAGGTCGGGTGCATGGCGGTTTGGGGGAACTAGTCTATGGTCTACATGCGCTGGAGTCTAGGAAGGTCTTGCAGCGGTGCACCATGGACTGTGGCAGTGTCTTGGAGCCAAAGAAGCCTTGGGCATCATCTAGCTGCTCTGTTTTGACACTCTATGTGTCAGGCTATGTCGGCTTGGACCGGCCTTCCCCAAGTGGACCTTCTAGAGTTTTTCGATGGAGATGGAGGTCGGCTTCAGGGGCTGACACACGGGCCTAGAAGCCCTTGAGCCCCTAGTGGCCAAAGGAAAGCTTTGCCTTCTTGTGTCACACTCCGGATGTGACCCTATCAGGGGAGTAGTTGGCCGGGCCATGCCTAGGGAGTGGCGCTAGGGAGCCACCAAGCATCAGTAGCCTGAGGCTTGTCTTGTTGCGCTCGGGCCTTGGCTGGCATGGTTAGCCATGCAAGAGCCAAGGGCCGGGCCTAGACATCCTATAGATTGGATGCCTGAAGCTCAGGCAAGCCCCTAAGCCCCAGGTGGAGGTCGTGGGCAAGTCAGGCTTGGCCGGGTCTCTTTGCTGGAGAGCACGCATGAGCGTGCCCGATGGGCATAGCCCCCAAGCCACTGGGCAATCCTGAAGGGGGCTGTCAGGGGATCTTCTTTAGTCGGGAACCATTAGCCCCGAGGCTTAACATACCGATATGTTAGGATCTCATCAGGAGCCCCCGATCCCTTTATGGCCTCACTTGGCATGATGGCGACGAAGGGCTAAATTCGATCTTATGGTGACCAAATCCTCCTTAGCGGGGATGTCTTCTACTGACAAGGGTGTTGCACCTTGCTTGGGGCCTTCTTCTCTAATGTGTTGGGTGTTGCTCGGCTGTCGGGGCTGAGCGAAGATGGAGCTGATCCCTTCATGAGTCTATGTCACATGGGTCTCTGACTCGAGCGAGGGCACGATGAAATCGTCTAGGAGTCACCGACCTTAGGCCTAGGGGCGCCCCCTTTCTAATCAGAGCATGTCGTGGGTTGGGTGATCAAGAGCGCTGGGCTCTAGCTTAGGGCCATCTGATCATCCAAAGCACCATGCCCTTCTGAGGGCTGCGGTAGTAGGCCCCGATCCTCTTGAACTAGCCTTCTAGGGTTGACCTCTAGCGGCCATAGATTGAGGAGCAAGGGGCGCGCCAAGCCTTGGACAGGGACCCTCATTGGGCCCATTGCTCAATGGCTCTTGACCCAACTCTAGGGAGCTGGTTAGTTTTTTTGGGGATGCGCCACCCGAGCGCCTGTCGATCGAAAGGTCGGGCTGCTCCTTTTGGGGAGCCGAGATAGCCCCTGAGGCCATTATGGGGCCTCCTTGCCAGCGAAAAGGGTGGCTTCTAGGCATGTCCCATCCGCTGACGTCTTGCGCTGGTGGTTGATGGAGTCTGGGCCATCGTGCCTAGTGGAGGAGTTATGGTGCGCACCCCCACGCTGTCCTGTCTCGTTTGGAAGATGGGACATTGGGGCCACGTGGAGCAGATCTAGTGAAGGAGGTGCCACTGCACTTGGTGCATGCAGATCTAAGCCATCGATGATAGCCGATGGGCCCTAGGGGGAGCCAGATCCCCCAAGTCCCATGAGGAGACATGTGTGGAGTGGGCGGCGTGCGTGGCTTGGTTCAACAGGGTTGGGCCGACACGGAGGCTGTGGTTCACCTTTGCCTCAGGTCCGGTAACCGCTACTGCATCACACAATCCCATGTGGGATCGTGGGAGCGCGGCAGCCGCGATTCACGGAGTACAAAACTGGAGACGGAAAGGTAGAGAGAGGGGAGTTACCTTTTGCTTCTGGCAAAATCTTTCCTCTTCCCATGACCCTTGCTTCTTCCTGCTCTCGTGCACTTGCTCGCCATCGCCCTACCTTCGCGCACCCATGGTGGAGTAGGGGCTATCGGAGGTCACTGAGGCGGTAATCAGGAGGTTGGATTAGAGCAACGCGCTCCTTCTCTAGGGGCGCTTTTGTGTGGTGCCTCAATCACACTCCCCACGGCGGTAGTCAAGGGGCTGCGAAAAGAGCGGGAGGACGCCCTCGAGGCCACCGAGGATGCCTAGAGGGAGGTCGAAGGGGATCGATTGGTGGTGATGATGGTAGAGAACATCCATAATGCAGCGCTGACAGAGGCAGCCCATCTAAGGATGGAGCTTGAAGGTATGGGTCATTCCTTTCCCTCTTGCTTACCACCGGTGCCGGACTGTGGGCCCTGCTCCCGGTGCCCGGTCTTGATGCCCCTCGTTCTTGTCAATGTAGAGTCAAGGATGGGGGTTCCCCGCTTAACGGAGCAGCTTTGCGGGGCCTAGGAGGAGGCAGGCAGGCTATGGGCCCACCTCGAGTCCTAGGCACGGAGTCATGGGAGCTCCGTGTTGTGGCTCTAGGGGCTTGCCACGCACTGTTCCCATGGGGGTGCACGACAATGTGGCGGAGGTGAACAAGCATCTCTGTGCTACACCGGCCCACTTCTGTGTGGCCGTGGAGCATGGCATTCGACAGGGGTGTAGCCTTGGCATTGGCTGTGGTGCACTCCCGCTTCTTCAACCTAGTGGATGTCGGCGAAGTGGCAGAGGGACTCCCCTAGGGCACCAGGGATTCTAACATGGCGCTGCTGATGACCCACCTAGAGGGAGCCGTCGATGCCATCCTGGTAATCGCCCCACTAGAGGCGGTCCTCCATGGCCCTTCACTAGACTACGAAGGGTGACGATCATGGGCAGCACCTTCCCTATTCCTACGACAAAAGAGAGATCAATGAGCGTGTGTTCTGTCCTCAGAACAATTTAATGCTTTTGTAAATATTAAGTTTATTTGTTCACCGTTTCTTTACCGCCCCTATGTTTCTGCTTCCTGGGCGCTTTTGACCTTCCTTCGATCGGTATTTGGGGTCTCATTCCCCTTGAGATCCTTGGTCATGTCGTGGGTGGCCAGGGTGCATGACCCCTTTCAATGGTGCACAGGTGTTGGCGCTAGGTCGGGGAGCCAAGGAATGCAAATGGTCCAGAACGAGGAGGTCGAGTTGGCTTGACGAGTGGTGCGCATGTAGCACTTTGCGCTTATCGGAAGGAGGGGGATTAGCGGTGAACAGGAAGCGAACCCAATATTTAGCCTAAGAAAGTGAAATGCAGACAATAAGGAGGGAGAATTACATAGCTTTCTGCTCTTCCCCTAAATTCTCGACAGAGGGTAGAGGCAGGGGCATCCTGGTTTGGATCAGACATTGCCCCCCAGGGGATCAGCTTGGAGAAGGTCTTCCATGGTTGGGAAGGGCTAGAGCTCCCCTCGGCCGGGCTAGTTCCTCTTGTGGGACCAGGCACCTAGGCGGAGGGTCCTACCAAGCTGCTGCTGCCGCCGAGTGCACCGAACGTGCCACAGGAGCCAGATGGCCTTAGTGCTGGCACTGCTTTGTCTTCCCCGTCTATCATCGTGAGCCCTCAGGGGCATCAGTGTGGTCATTGCCATCGCCCATGGGGGGCCATGCATAGTGTCACCGCACAAGCTTCCACTTTTTGAGCTTGCACTCTGGCATGGTGGCTTCTAGGTCCACTCGCCACACTTGTAGTTAGCCCACTCCCTCCCTAGGGTGGTCTGCATGGTAGTAAGGACTTTGGTCTAGCACTATGAGTCCAGGCACTCCCCTAGTGGGAGCCTTGGCATCGACGTGATGATGCTCGAGAGGCGTCGCATCATGCCCGATATCATCAGAGTGACCCCCTAGACCAACTTCCTCGAGGGTCACGAGGAAGGTGCACAAAGAGGGGGTGTCGGCTCCCACTGCACCAGAGAGGATGGGGCTCCATGGCACCTCATGGATGATGAGGTGCTCCAGCTCCATCTAGAAAGATACCGCCGCATTTTGGACCCCGAAGGGGAGGTCCGAGAGGTAGTACCAAAAGCGATCCAACAGTGGGAGCACCTCGCCAGTGGTGGTCCTGTGGTGAATGTTGGCTAGCATGTAGAACATCTAGTGGCTGTCCAACACGGTGGGGTCTAGGCCCAAGCTATGCCGGATCTGTCGAGCTAGTACCTTGAGATCTGCTCTCAAGGACCCTGGCAGAGGGGACGATGCCGGGGCTCATTGCCCGCCATCATGGCCCTGTGGAGTAGATGAAGCTCGCCGTAGCAATCAGCGATGTAGGCTAGGCTCCCAAAGTTGAGGACCTAGCCTAGAGTGAAGGCGCTGGCCATGTTGGAGAACTCACCGAGGAAGTAGACAATGCCGTCTGGGGTGGTGTCGCTTGCTCTGGTGACAAGGTGGGTGGCTCCGACCACCGTAGAGCCAAAATCACACTTGACGTTGCCCCCTACCTAGCATGCCAGCTATCGTGGGGTCAAAACCACAGCAAGCATAGTTGTTCAAGTCGGTGTCAGAGTATGAGTCTCCGATGGCTCGGGTGGACTCAGGAACACAAGAATCACACAGAGAAGATACGACGGTTTATCCTAGTTTGGGCCAATTTGGTCCCTACATCCAGTAGCTGATGATCCTTATACTCTAGAGCACCCAAAATTGGGGGGTTATAATAGTGGAAAGAGAGATTTGATAGGGGGTTAGCTTGGTGCTAATCCTTAGGTTGCCTCACCACCGGTGGAGCCTTCTCCCTCGTCGGAGAGGAGGAAGACGACGGGATGCAGAGGAGGAGGTCTCAGTGCCCATCTCTAGGTTGCCTTCCTCCCTATGTGGAGTGGAGGCGGATAGAATGGGATAGTGTCTAGTGATCATTCTAGGATCCTCCCCCCTCCTAGGTCTGACCCTATCCCTTATATAACGAGATAGGTCAGGTACATGGCAGTTTCGGGGATCTAGTCTATGGTCTAAGTGTGCTAGAGTCCAGGAAGGTCTTGCAGCGGTGCGCCATGGACCATGGCGGTGTCTTAGAGCCAATGAAGCCTTGGGCATCATCTAGCTGCTCTGTTCTGACACTCTGCATGTCAGGTTATGTCAGCTTGGACTGGCCTCCCCCAAGTAGACCTTTTGGAGTCTTCTCGGTGGAGATGGAGGTTGGCTCCAGGGGCTGACGTGCAAGCCCATAAGCCCCCAAGCCCCTAGAGGCCAAATGAAAGCTTGGTCTTCTTGTGTCATGTCCTAGACATGACCCTATTGAGGGAGCAACTGGCAGGGCTGTGCCTAGGGAGCGGCACAAGGGAGCCCCCAAGCATCGGTAGCCTAAGGCTTGTCTTCTTGCACCCAGTCCTTGGCTGGTGTGGTTAGCCAAGCAAGAGCCAAGGACCAGGCCTGGACATGCCGTAGATCAGGTGCCTAAGGCTTGAGCAAGCCCTCGAGCCCTAGGCGGAGGTCGTGGCCAAGTCAGGCTTGGCCAGGTCTCTTTGCCAGAGGGTGTGCGTGAGAGTGCCCAATGGGCATAGACGCCGAGCCCCCGGGTGATCCTAAAGGGGTCGGTCAGGGGGTCTTCTTTGGTCGGGAACCATTGGACCTGAGGCTTAATATACCCATATGTTAGGATTTCATCAATTAGTGGTTCTCAAATCATATGGGTGAAGAATAGAATTCAAATGCTAATATTGGTCTTCACCAAGCTATTGAATT